>NW_005187638.1:557245-563403 GCF_000239375.1 Pundamilia nyererei | reverse complement strand
TGGAAATGATTTCCTTGCATGCTGAGACTGCTTGGCCCAACTATTCAATTACAACTTTACAACAAAAAACTTTTGTCTTCTTTGTCTCCCAGCAAAGAAGACAGAAGTAATAAAACTAAATGTGCATTTTTATCTAACCTGGGTCATCTCAGTGATCAGCTTCTTCTTTTCCTCCTTTTACCCTTTTGCCAGCCTCCAATTTCTCCTCCTTACCCATCCACATCTTGTCCTCCTCTTCTCCTCCTCCTCCCCATCCTCACTACCAGCCTTACCCTCCATCATCCTCCTCTCTCCATGTCATTAAGTCCTCAGCCCACCCGTACACTAAAACATGTAAAAGAGCTTCCGTTTTGGGAGAGATTTGTTTGTGGCATTAATAGTCTTTAGTTTTCCACATGGCTTCCTGGCAGCCAGAAACATTAGAAAGAGAAGTGAGGTGCAACACATCTCCCCTCTCATCCTCTCATCTCTGCCTCATCTGTCACACAGGGGTGGAGGGTGCAAGGGCCAGCGGGGGAAAAAGGAAGAGGGAAGGCCCAAAAGAAGCAGCAAGTGAAAATGAGACATAAAGAAAATAAACACTGAGGAAGAAGAAGAAGAAGAGACTCGGGCAGGTTTAGCTGAAGCTCTGTTTGAGAGATATTTTTACTCTAACACTGTACTATTGCAAACAGGCAAACAAGTAATATGAACAGATGTTAAAGCGATCACCGTTCACACAAAAATATTGCTCTAAATTTATTTGCGATACTCAAATGCTACTTTTTCAAATTGTTGCTTGTTTGTTTGTGTGGAATATAAAACACACACCTTTCAGTTCTCACTTCTTATTTTACGAGATGACTGAGTAAAGGGGTTACTGGATCTTCTTCACAGTCTAACTTTTACACTTACCTCTCAGACTCATCTTATCCCCATGTGGTCACTTTATGGTGTTGTTGTGGCTTTCAGATCGTGGCCATTCAGGAGGGACAACTGAAGGGTAATTCAGGGCATATGACACATATTGTGTCTGCATACAGGTCCTTAGCAGCAAGAGATATTCAGAAACAACCACACATCTTGCTGTCGTCTCCTTTTCCTCTTTCATCACACCATGGGGACATGGTTTAAGTACTCTATAAGGTAAAAACACATAGTAATAGAAGCCGGGGGGAAATAATCCTATTTAAAGTTTTGAACAGAGTTGACTCCAGAAATCAAATTACACTGGTCTGAGGTAAACAAGCACTCAGGGCTTCATTCTTTAGGGTCTGTCTGATAATCCCAACATACAGATACTGCTGGGCAGGGGGCTATAGTGTACAGGGAAATCCAATATTAAGAGTATTTTCTTAACTTTGTGGGATTATAAGGAGTCCATAATAATGGACAATTTTTTAAATAGATTTTGGGACAATGAAAAGAAGAAAAGCTGGGAGAAAGACTAGGAGATGATGAAAGGTAAACTCCCATTATGTTCTTGTTGTTGCTGCATTTATTGATTACACTTGTAAACGATACACTGGTAAAAGTGAGACTGAAATGCTGACAACATTTGGATAGTAACTTCTGAAACAGTGGTGTTGCAAGTGACAGCAAAAGTACATTATACTCTCTGTTGTGTGTTACTTCTGTTCTTTCTGCAATATGGATACAGTGAATATGTGCTGTGTACATATACATATGTGCAGTGTGTGTGTGTGAATGTGTGTGCGTATGTGTGTGGCGTTGTGACAGGGACTAATGTCTAAATCAGCCAGACTCCATCGCCCTGTCGCCCCGCTCCCCTACAAATGTCACCTGTTCCCGGCCAGTGATTTGCATAATGCAAAGCTTCTCAGTCGTAACGGTCCGATTAGTGGCGGGGAGCGCCAGGACCATTCCTGATGCACCAAGCCGTTAACAGCTCCTTTTGCTGGGAACAACTGTGATTAACTGAAGGGGGGTTGGGGTTTGAGTATGGTGCAGAGGGAAAAGAAAGATGGGAAAAAAAGAAAACAGGAAGAGAGGAGCCATCCTGAAAATGTTCACACTCCGGTTGGCACACTGGTCGGCAAGTGATGCCACAGAGAGCGCTGAGTATGAGGAGACGACGATGGAGGCTAAGAGGAGGATAAAAGAAGGCTACAGAAAACCACATCTGCATACGGTCAGGATGACACCTTTTTAGCTTGAAATGAGTCAGAGTCAAAACTCATTTACAAAGTCTAAATATGTTTTATAGGCTAATTTAAGTTCTGTAGATTGTATGCATTTTACTTCCAGACATCAGATCAACTTTAAAGGATAAAAATGAGGATACAGTGTGTATTATACTATTATTCATTCATTAATAATGGTAAATTATTATTATGTTATTTTCAAAACGCATTTCCTTTACCGGGCAGGGAAACCCAAGAACTGAGTAAAGTGTGAAGCCACCACGAGACTGCAGTGACTAACAATCCTGCTCAGTGTTCTTGCTCAGGGTTGTTGTTCATATGTTAATGAATAAATGGTAAATGGACTGGTTCTTATATACTGCTTTCCTACTCTACCTCGCATTTATACAACGTGCCTCCTTCACATTAAAGCACTTTTTCTTCAGGCTAACATTCACACACTGTGGAAGCGTCACAGAGCAACTTGTGAAACACGACATTTGACATCCAGACTGGAGCCAGGAATCAAACCACCAATCTGCCGATGACTAGATGATCTGCTCAAACTACAGCTGCCCCCATACTGTGTTCTACATGGGGCACAGGAATGCAACAAAAACTGAGCTCTATGGCTCTTAATTAACACATAATGTGAATATTGGCAACAAAAACTCTTAATCTTCTAAAAGCTCTAATGACAGTTTTTTTTTGTTTTTACAAAATTAAGTTTGTATAAAGCTGAAAATTAAGGTTGAAATATTATTTATGCTGCACAATCAAAATGACCAAGTTTGTATAACTCACCCTTTTAAGATTTACATAATTAGCATTATCAAACCAACCAGCACTCTGGTACTAAAATGATATCTGGACATGTGAATTAAAATAAACTGGAAAAAAATCATTTTTGCGTGTCATTTCCCTTTGAGCTGCTTGTATAATTACTCTCTGAATTTTTTTTCTAGCTCATATTAAATTTAGATTAATAACAATTAGGATCTATATTATTAAACTAAACATTCAGTGAGGTTGTGACTGTTAATTACTTAAAGCAAGACTTTGTTTTTCTTGAAAAATGGATTTTTTTTGTGGCATTTTTCACTTTATTGGGCAGTAAAGTGAAGAAAATGACATTTTACATTTTAGAATACAACAAATTACACTTGGCAATTACGTAGTTGTTCTCACATCATCTTTTTTTGAACATTGATCTATTTGGTGTGTGAGTGTTTGTGGGCAAAGCCATGTTTCAGTCGGTGCACCCCTGAACAGCAGAACATGTATTTCTCTGTCTGTAATCCTACCTCACTTTGTCTCTCACCCTCTGCATCTCTTTCACTTGGCCTGCCACACACCCAAACAGGCGCACACCCTGGAACATTTGCAAACTCTGTCATCTTAACACACACACACTGGGTTGCGTGCAACCACTGGGTGTAGGCAGTAATAAGAGACCATTACGAATGCTAACCAGATCTTTTAACCAATGACTAACTGACATTCCCTCATTGACAACCAATGAACTGTGACATTTGCTGGTGTGCGCACACACAGACAAACACACACAGTGACATGGTGTAATAAGACATGCATACCAATCTACACTGTGTCTGCCTGAGTGATCTTTAACTGAACACATAACCATAATCACTTCATCAGAGGGAGGAGAATAAAAACCAGTGAATATGAAGAGGAAGAGGAGGAATTAAGAAGGACGGCGGAACGAGACAGGGAGAGAGGAAGAGAAATAACTGGCAGAAAGAGTTGCTGTTTGAACAGCGTCGTATTTCCAATAGAAGGCCTAACATTATGACCACATGCCTAAAATTGTTTTGGGCCCTATTTTACTGCCAAACCAGGCCTGATCCTTTGAGACATGGACTCCAACAGTCCTCTGAAAGTGTGCTGTGGTATCTGGCACTGAGATGTTAGCCACAGATCCTGTGTTAGTCCTGTAAGTTGTGAGGTGGACCTCCATACATCGGACTTGTTTGTCCAGCCCATCCCACAAATGCTCGATTGCATAAAGATATGGAAAATTTGGAGGCCAAGTTAACACTTCAGACTCGCTGTTGTGCTCCTCAAACAACTTATGAGCCATTTTTGTGCTGTGGCATCATGTGCAACTGGTGTGTAAATGCTCTGCGACATTTCTTAGGTAGGTCAACATCCTCATTGATGGCAGGACCCAGCAAAACATTGTCCAAAGCATCACACTATCTGATTCCCATAATCCATCCCAGCACTAGGTATTCAGCCAGGTAAGTGACACACATGCACCTGGTCAGCCATGTGAAGTAACACAAGAAACAGAAAACGTGATTCATCAGACCAGTTGACCTGCGGTTTAATTTTAATGCTGGCACTTTTGGCAGTAGACACCAAAGTGCATCAAACTGCAACGCTCTGTGTATTCTGACACTTTTCTATCCGAATCAGCATTAGCTTTTTTGTCAGTTTTGGCTACAGCAGCTTTTCATCAACCAGGAACACCTTGCAAGAGCTGCAGTTTTGGAGACACTTCCCAGCACCATTTTTCCTGCTTCTAACATCAACTTTGAGAACACAACGCTCACTTGCGCCTTAATATATCCAAATCACTAACAGGTGCCATAATCATTGTTATTTACTTTGCCTGTCAGTAGTCATAATGTTAAATCCAAATGGTGTAAATACAAACAGAGTAGATACAAATAGCAAATAAAATTCATGCACACTAAAGCAAATCACAGAGACAACTGCTCCAAATGTTAATCGAATGTTAATCGAAAATCACAAATGTTGCCCCAAAGCAAGAAGGTGCTGGGTGTCTGGGTCTTTCTGTGTGGAGTTTATATGTTCTCCCATGGGTTCTCTTTAAACACTGCAATTTCCCCCCACAGTCCAAAGACATGCAGTTATTAGGGTTAAGTGATGATTCCAAATTGCCCGTAGGTGTGAAAGTGAGGGTGTGGGTCTGACTGTGTCTCTGACTGTTGACCTATCCAGAGACCTCAGCAGTGTCCTGCAGTACTGTCCTTAACATTTTTCAGATTGTTATTTTAACTTATCCAGTTTTGTATCTAGCCAGTTACAAAACCACTAAGAAGCCCACTGTGGAGCTGCAAGGGCACACAGACATGGTTAGTGACTAACAGTGAACATAACAAAGCTTTTGTGAGCTAAAATGAAATAGTACCCTCCCATGTGCCCCAGGTGGGCACAAATAGATCTTTATGTTCCCTTAACTGTATTATTTTATTGTTTTTTTGTAAAGCACTTTGGTATGCCTAAGGCTTTTAATGTGCTCTATAAATAAAGGTTGTTGTGTTGTTGTTGTTAAAGCACGTGCTAATGCTCCACCCGTCTATCCAAACATGAATACATTAAAATAAAGTTCATAAATAAGAGAGGAATAAAAGTTGTAATTGTTATACACCCCTGTGTTAGTCCTACAGTTCCTGTCCTTTTTGCAATATTATTCCAGTGTTTTCACTTGGTGGAAAAAAAGAGGGGAACATGATGTTAAACTAGCCAATCAGATGATCAATACAGCCACATGGACCAGCAGCCAATAGCTGAAGAGCACTCCCCGTGTTAATTAGCGCTGGCACATTTCTGCTCTCCTCTCGTCTCTGTCTGTCTAGCTAATTCAGCCTCTCATTAACAATGCTTATACAGCCAATTACCATAAATCCCTGTTAGCTTCGGCAATTAACAGAAACGAGGCAGCACTGCACGTGTTGCTACTGTTGTAATTAAGCCAGTGTGCTGTTAATTAGCAAAATGTGAGTGGGAGGTTTTTATGCTCGTTAGTATGGCCATTTCATTCAATTAGAACCATCATTAATGAGGTGTCTCTGTTCTAACAAAGTTAATGCACAGAGCAACTGGGCGATTAGCCTAGACAAACATGATGAGGAGCATGGCACTGAGCCCAGGGAACAATATATGGAGCAACTGTGTGTGTGTGTGTGTGTGTGTGTGTGTGTGTGTGTGTGTGTGTGTGTGTGTGTGTGTGTGCATGTTGTTGGGGAGGTAGGACACATCCCTTCC
>NW_005187638.1:550556-557225 GCF_000239375.1 Pundamilia nyererei | reverse complement strand
GCGCGCGCTCCAGGTGGTGTCACATCTTATTACACTGAATCTACCTACTTCAGTCCTTTAATCTATCGTCACTTCTCAGACTCTGCTGCTACCATGTTCACACAAAACAAATTATAGTAAAGTAAAAAAAAAGTATGTGAAATGCGAGTAAAAATGATCTGCATTGGCTTCTTTTAGTTATTAAAACTGGTTATTTTTTAAAACATTTGAATATTTAGTGGATTAAGTAATCTGTGTATAATGTAATGCATCACATTCTGATATGTTTATCATAGACGTAACTATGTAAAATGTAACTTTAGACAAGGCAGTGCCCGAGGGCCCATAAGGTAGGAGAGCACCAGTTGATATGAGTATCCAGTGGGCTCCTCCACACCAGATCACATATGCATAACTGCTGCATTACAGTTAGACAAATTATACAAGTTCCATTATAGACTTAATGCATGATTCTAACTTGTAAACTAAACCCTAAGCACTGTGCAAAACAAAAAAAACCCAAAATAAAAAAAATATATATAAAAAGTGGTGATGGGAGAGAAGAGAGTAGAATGAGTCTACTGCGCGGACTCCCGAGAAATGTCAACAACTTCTCTGACCTCAAGACTCAGCACATAAGGTTCTAATGGGTGAGTAACATGCCTCTGTGTTTAGTAAAGGATTTGAGTATGTTTATGTTTAAAATATAACTCATTCAATTCATTTTTTTATTTATTTGGCACAACTTGACAACAATAGTCGTGCCTTTACCCTGCACTTTTATGTAGGGTACTATACCAGAGAGAAAACCTTGCAGAAAAATGTTTGAACCTGTAAAGGTACAAAAGTACAATTTCAGTTCAATTTACATAGCTCAAAATCACAACAACTGCTGCCTCAATGTTCTTTATATTGTAGGGTAAAGACTCTACAAGAATCAGACAGCTCTCTATGAGCAAGCACAGTGTGAAGGAAAAACATCTGGCAGAACCATGCTCAGTGTCACAGTTCAAACTGCTGATTTAAACCTCTAAATGCAATAGCTGTGTCTACTGCAGTACAACTCAGAGATGGTTCAGGGTCACATGATCCAGCTTTAACTATAAGCTTCATCAGAAAGGAAAAGGAAAAGTCTAATCTAATCTAAAAAATAGAGAACGTGTTTGTCTCCCAAATTTAAACTGGGAGCTAGCTGCTTGCCCTAGGAGCCACAGGTTATAGTCTGAGTGCTGACATATTTAATGATGCTCTTTGTATCATATTTGATACATGAGTTTCTGAGACCTCTATCTCATCAACATGATCAATATTTGCTATAAGTTTTTTGTCTAAAATTAACATTGTTGTTAACAAAAAGTTGCCAAAAATACCCAATGATACAAAAATATCTTTGTCTATCATCTTACAGAGTTAAGATATGATGGGGCTTGATTATTCAAAACCTTTGTATGTTTATTCTATAGCTCATGTGTGACACATGCTATCTATTTATGTGTAATGTTTCTGGGAAACCTGATTGACAAATTGCATAAATGAATGTGCTTGTTTTGTACAGTGAACCAGACAGTCTGTGTGGACCTATATTGTTAATAAGCTTCTCTCTGTTGTTGACATTACAGTTGTCTTTATGTTACTTTTGCAAGGATAAATCTGTTTGTGCTAGTCTTGTTAAAGCAGATTGTGAGTGCTGATCGAAGCTAAAATGATGCAACTCATGTAAAAGATTATTGTCATGTGATATTATTTTTTTGTGTATGTGTGTGTGAGAGAAAGAATGTTAGTGGCTTCAGCACCTGGCCCTATATGTACATTCATATTTACATTATATAGGGACATATAGGAGTGGACCACATACTGTGTGCAGTATATGTAATATTTCCTTCTCTCAAATGGCCCCGCCCCTCCCTGAGCCTGGTTCTGCTGGAGGGAGATTTTCATACCATGCTCGCCAAAGTGCTCATATGATTGCTGAGTTTTTCTCTGTATGTAGGGTCTACTTTACAATATAAAGCGCCGTGAGGTGACTGTTGTTGTGATTTTGCACTATATAAATTGAATTGAATTGAAGTAAATTGATCAAAACACCAGCTGTATATAGTGAATATGTGTGAAAGTGGTACCATTGTTGTCAAAATAATCATTTTAGGTTATATCAATTTTTGTGAAAAGTATTTAACAAAGAAGCCCTCCAATCTAGATGCAAATCTAGCAGATGTCTTAAAAATAAAACCTAAAACTAGAACTTCACTATAAGTGAAGCATGAAATCCTGACTCTAAAACCTCATACGTTCATAAATGACGCGGCTTATGATAATACATCGAGTGAAATGAGTAGAAATGCAAACCATGGCCAAACTAAGACACAAGACTGAGGCACGTCTCTGCACTTTGTCTCACAAATAACAAAAATGTTATTTTGCTGTCTGCGCCCTTTCACTAGACTAAATAATAATGGAGACACATTATTTAATTGTTTATCTGCTCTACGTTGCTTCCTCATCCATTTAGCTGAAACAGATGAAAGGAACACCAGACCTCGCCGGTACACCAGGTTGATTAACTTTAAATGGGAATTGCTTTGACATCCGAGAAATTACCAGAAACTGTGAAACAGCACAGCTGGGATGAATGAGGAAGTGCTAACATCTGATTTGAGTGCAGATGTTGACTGCTTGCTGGTCCTGATTGAAAATGAAGTGGATAATGGTTTTAAGTGTTCTACAGCTGAGGGTAGCACTGTGACCTGGAAGCATTTAACTGGCACAATTCATCAACACGTCCCAACAAATTTGTAGGAATTATTGTAACATAATAACTGTAACCATAACTTAATAACACTTTGCTCACAGCACAAGTATCTATAGCTTATTTTTAAAAACTCAGCCTTATTGATCCATGTCAAACAAACAAACCCATTATGCTATGGGGAAAACATTGGTTGGAGACTGAGGCATAACAAAAATTAGTGCTGTGTTATACAATTAAGTTGTGATCTCTTTGCCTCTGAAATGCTGTATTAAAGACAACAGCCAGTTTTATTATTATTATTGTTATTGTTATTAAGATTATTATCATCAGTAGCAGTATAAGTATTTAGCTTAAAGACGTGTTTAAATTTTCTAAGACAGCAAGGACCGACTAATAGTTATATATAATTATTTGTATGCATGGTTAGAGGAACTTCCTAATTTGTTTGCAGAATAAGAAAAATTTGTTAAATGAAACGGTATGTCTTAAAGATTTTAAGAGAATCTAAAGTAAGAAGAATTTGAAGTCTTTGTACTTGACCCTAAAATATTTCGAAACATGGTGTTTGCTCTGGATGATATGACCTTGGCCTCCGGTAACATTGTAAGGAATCTTGGACTAATCTTTTACCAGGACGTGTCCTTTATTGCACACTTTATGAGGTCTGCACAGAATCCATCCGTTTTTTGTCGCTTCTATTTTTTATAACTATTCCAGTCGGTTTGTTGCTAGCCATTTATTTTCTATTTGTACTTTTGTACCTGTACTTTGTACCTTAAAGCATTTGTGCTCATTAGTGCTTTTTAAAATTTAAAAAGCACTAATGAGCACAAATGCTTTAAGGTTCCGAGGAGCCCTCCTGTCACATGCTAGCTTGTGCTGGCTTAGCGTGGTTCCAATAGCAAGGTGACTTATTCCAAGCAGTTGTTGATCTCCTTAAAGATGTTATATAAGAATAAAGACTTCTGTTAAAAATAAAATAGTTAAATTATGGAGTGGATGGTGTTTGGTTTGGTGATCTCAAGATCACGTGCATGGTTTTTGCAGACTATATGTGAAGTGTCGGGAATGAGAATTTACACCTCCAAGTCTGAGGCCATGGTTCTCAGCCAGGAAAGGGCAGAGTTTGGGACTTGTTGCTCCAAATGGAGGCATTTGTGTATCTCGGAGTATTGTTCATGAGTAAAGGAACAGTAAAGTAGAAGATTGAGAGACAGACTGGTGTAACATCTGTTGTAATACTGAGAAAATGAGAATGAGACTAAAGAAGCCACTTGGATGAGTGACGAAAACTGAAAACGTTACATCCAGATGAACAAAATCTGCTTTTTGGATTTCCTTACCATGATTGAGCATGCATCAAGATATGTTGTGCTGTGGTCAAGAGAGAGCTTAGCCTGAAAATGAAGTTGATAATTTACAGGTCAAACTGCATTGCTGCCCTCACCTGTGGCCATGACCTGTAGGTAGTGACTAAAAGAATAAGACTGTATATACAAGTGGTAGAAATGAGCTTCCTCTGACATGTTTGGGCTTATCTTCAGAGACAGGGTGAGCAGCTGGGTCATTTGGGAGGGTTTCAGAGCGTACCTGCTCTAAACGTAACAACCTCAATTATCTGCACTCGAGGTTCAGGGATCTCACCTGGGAAAGGCTTGCAGGTTCAAGCATGTGGTGGCCATGGAGTCCAGTTGAATTCAGCCCAAAGCAGGTTTGGGTACATACTCCTTTGGACCCACCATCCACTGAACGGACCACGAAGGTTCAGTGCTTGGTCCTGGTTCTCTGATATTGCCTTCCAAAACTTGTTTGTAGCAAATGGAGAAGGAGCCTGAGCTGGTGCGTGACGTTGGGAGATACTGACGACATATATTCGGGCTAACCTCAACGAAAGCTCAAGTTCTGGAACCAGCTTCTTGGAGAGGGGTTGGACTCTAGTTGCCCTTGTTGAGAGGTGGTGGAGTATACTTCAATCCACCTGGTTTACTGCCTGTACACTACCTCATTCACCAGGAAAAGTCCCAATGTACAATTGGGACTTTTCCTGGTGAATGAGGGTCGCTTCCCTGTTGGGGCTTTTTTGGCAATACAGACAAGCTATCCTTACCATGGGCCTTTTAGGGCCTATACTAAGTCATGAAATATGACTTAAAACATATTAGATTTATTCTAATACGTTTTAGTATGAATATACTGACCTTGCACGGATAAAACAACTTCTGTGTTTCCAAACACATAAACACAAATTTCCAGAGAAAAGCATCTGAGTTGTTCTTTGGAACCTAAATACTCTAAAACTCCTGTATAACTTAAATTACTATTTTCATTATGTTTTATACTCTGTTTTTCATTGTCCAGAGTTTGCAACCTTGCACTGCCACACCATCCGGTTGTACTTGGTGATGACCTTCATGATGTCTGTAACACTGGTACGTTTTTGTAGCTGCATTTTAAACTAGCACACAGCATTGTGGGAAAATGTCCTTTTAATTTGTGTACATTGTGTTTGTTTGTCTATTTGTCTGTTTGTTAGCAGTCTGCAGTTTGAAATGAAGCAGGGGATATTTTTTTCTTTTTCACATAACTGTAAATGACGTCAAAGAGTAAGCAGAGACGCTTGTCATAGAGTTACAGAGGAAAATTTGTAAAATACTGTTAGCTAAATTAATAGCAACAAGCTAAACATGGCTATCAAGATAATTCTGCCAGGACTGAGAAGTTCATAAATACACAATAATACAAAGGCATCCCTGTGCTATATGATTAACATATTATTATGCATTAATAAGAACAGAAGAACCGAAATATTAAACATGTGATTAGAGCGATCTGACTGACTGACAATGATTTCTGGGAGTTGGCACAAATACCTTTCCAAAACAATGTTAAATTTGTCATGCTGCACATAAAAAGCACACTCTCTTATTTATCCATTTATTTTGTATTATTGTGTTGTTTTATTGCAATTTTATATTGTAAGGTAAAGTACCTTACAATATAAAACACCTTGAGGTAATCTGTGATTTGGCGCTACATAAATAAAACTGAACTGAATTGAATTCTTGTGACTTTAAAGAGTCCAGGAGATATCACCACTGATCTCAGCTCTGGCTGTAAGGGGATTCAAAACAAAATAGAACAAAAAAATCAAGCAAACCAAAAAACAATTAATGACCTGAGAGCTTTAAAAATGTCAAAGATGTGTTGGAGCTTGTCAAACAGGGGCACACTCTACTTGGGGACCCACCTGGCAACATCCAAGAATTTACTCTCCATTAATTAATTACATTTAATTATACCAAATTAATGAGACTCAATCATATTGCCACAATTAAATTAAACTATTACAGAAATATTATGTGCTGCAGTCATTATATAAACACTCTGTACAGAGAGGACGAAGATCCTGTGTTATTCATAGACTGTGAATAGTAGGTTTGTTTAATCTCTCATTAACCAGATTTAATTTTGCTCTGAGTACAGTGATAGCACCCTCTACTGGCTAAATGACAGACGCTTTTTAGGAGAAATCTGCATCTACTGCATTTTAATGTGATGCCTGAAAGACTGGAGTCACCAGTTCTCACTGACTGCAGCCAGATAGACTGGAAAGAGATGTAACAGGAGGACCAGCCGCTGGTGTCATTGTGGCACAAGATGAACATGCTCCTGTGTGAATGGCCTCTTTCCTATCTTCTTCCTCACATCTCGTTCTCTCACTCATTTTCTCCATCCAAACATTTTTTCAGCTCTTTCTCTTCCTGCTTCTAATTCTCCTCATTTCTCTCGCTACCATTTCTCCATCTCTTTCACTCTTTCAGATAAGAGCCCGTTCGCTTTGACATCTCAGTCTGACTCCATTACAGCTAATAGACATAGGCCATCCGACCAGTATAAAGAGCAACACATCCAGGAACAAACAAACATACTCGCACACACAC
>NW_005187638.1:547258-550037 GCF_000239375.1 Pundamilia nyererei | reverse complement strand
AGTCTGTGAATGTAGGCAATACAGCTGCTGTGAGAATCTGTGACCAGTGGCCCTCCACAGCCACAGCATGATTACAAATGGAGAACAGGGACAAGACAGGTAAAATGGTTCAGTTGTGTGTTTGTGCGTGTGTTGTTATGTTTTAATACATGTGTGTTTCACACAGTGTCTGTGTGTGTGTCTGTGTGTGTGTTGTACTGTGTATCAGTGTATTAGCTGCTGATAAATGGGCTTCTCTTTAGGGAACTTATCTCTTTAAGTGTTGCAGCGGTGAGGGATGACATCATTTGGATCCCCCGGCTAACTGGCTGCCATGACGACACCTCACCAACCTATCCATTTACCAGATGGCCCGATAGTGTCTGCGCACACACACAGACACACACATTCACACACAGGTAATAGGAGGCCATGGGGAAATTATAGCCAGAGTCGGTGGCAGCTCTGACACACACACATGCGCACGCCCCTACGCACGCACGCACACACAGATAACATACACCCAGTTTTAAGTGACTTACAAACACACACACACACACACACACTACAGTGCACAGCCCCACCCCATCCTTCCTCTTATCACACCTTAACAGAGAAAAAAGCATCGAGGAGGAAAAATTAAGTATTGATCAAATTAGCAGTTTTTTCAAAGCATCCCTCATGGACGTCTCGTGTGTTTGTGTGTGTTTAGACAGTTGTGGGGTATGGAGGGATGGAGGGATTTAATGAACCCATCACACAGCAAAGAAAATGAAGAGGCCAAAAGGACACTTGACCTGGAACATGCACACACTCCAGCAAGATAAATTTACATAACCAATAAAATGGAAAACAATGCACACACCAGATAACAGAAGTGCATCGCCACATCACTCAGTGATATGCTGATGTACGGTGACATCCCTAAAGTCTTCAACGATACAGACATGCGAGCAGCACAAACACTAAAGAGTCAGGAGGGTGTGTCGGTGTGGAACAGTCAGCTCTTTTGTAGCAAAAGTAGCAACAATAGCACTAACAGTAGATCTCAGGGCCTTCCTGCCTGTGTTGCCTCGTGCATTGATGGTTTGGGATCAATAAGTCTTCATTTGGCTGATGATTGGCCTTGTCTGGATGAGAACTCCAGACAGCACAGGACACCGAGGTGGGAAGTAATGAAGTACAAATACTATGTTACTTTATTTAAGTGTAATTTTCTGGTACAGTATCTGTACTTTTACTTTTACTCCTTAGATTTTTAAACAAATATTTTGACGCCACACATTTTCGAAATAGGCTCGTTACTTTAGGTTTATCCCATTTGAGTGAGTTAATATTTCACGTCACTGCAGGCCTTGCAATATCAAACAGATTTTAACCTAAACAGTAAGACATGAAAGGCACTCCTGTATTAAGCACCAGGAGATGTCGCATAAAAAAAGATAAAAGTTCCAGAGTCCAGAGTCAGGGGTGAAAATACTTCAAAAGCTGTGTTTTTTGAGGTGCAACGCTGGAATAAGTATCCATAATTTGCATTTCCTGTACATCAGCATCTCGCCAGTTCTACAAAAGAGAAGCAAGGAGTGAAAGGAGTATACAGGGAGTGATATTTTTTTAAGTAGCAGGCTATTTTAAATGCAGCTCAACAAACATCAGCAAACACACAAACTGTGTGTGTGCAGTTTGTCGCACAGTGTGTTGCTGGGTAAAGGTCCAGCTGCTGTGTTTCACAGGGACAAAAAAGAAAGAGCTAACTTCATTCAGAGATGGAGAAAGATTAGAAAGGCAGGACGGGAGATTTAAAGGTAAGGACTATTCAGTGGGATTTGATGAACTGGAAATTAAAAGCTTACATGTAAGTACTCGTGTTTTTAAATCAGATATCGGGTCTATACACTTGACATTATGTTTTTTTCATATTGTGCTACAAAAAAAAGGTAGCTAGACTAACTGTGTTGCTGAAAGATTGCATGAAAATCATCTGCAGGTTAGTGCAGGTTAGTTCGCTCTACTGTGAGGGATTTAAAATAAATCACTGCATTGGACAGATGCACAGCGGCTGTGGTGCTCATGGTCAGAGTTAGGATAAGTATAGCAGAGATGAATTTGAAGTTGAATTCCACCTTCATACTGTTTAGTATAAAGACAGCATAAACAGTGTACAGGCAGTGTAGAGGATGGAAGAAGACAACTCATAAAACACCTACTTACATCTTGTTAAATTCAGTTGCGGCCCAGATCAGCTGATTACACCCTGTACATTAAGGAAATCTACTGGAGTCCACAATAGAAATTGTAAAAATGTACCCACACACCTGCCCCAACGACCAATTTTAGGGTTTTGCCCAGGGCTGGACTGGAACAAAAAATCGGCCCGGGCATTTTGACTAGAGACCGACCCACCAGGTATTATAGAAAAAAACCATAAAGCCTTTGAATGAAAACAAACGCTGTTGTCACAGTGATGTACACTGTCTTGTTGGTATATATGTATCAGTCTAATAAACCTAAACCTTCACCATCCTCCCTGTTCTGGTATTCTAAACTGTACCCGAAAGTAGACTGCTTGGTCGAGTTAACCTCCTGAACTATCTACAACACATGGTGGAAACCTGAAATTAAGACAGAGGAGACTAGAGGTGAGACATGATCATTGCTGATTACTGACGACAGATTTAGATATATTTTCATAAACTATTCATTTGCCACATCAATAAACAGCATGGCAGGGCAAAATATTTTTTCTAACATGGCAACCTTTAAAAAGTGAAAGGAGACAGAAAGACAGGTGAGAAAGAAT
>NW_005187638.1:544731-546673 GCF_000239375.1 Pundamilia nyererei | reverse complement strand
GCTGGTTTCCTCTTTCTGGCGCAAAGTGGACGATAAACAAACAAGAGAGAAAAGCCGATCAGCTGATCATTGATCAGTTTCATGATTGAAGTAGAAACAGGAGAGGGAGGGGGGAGTGAAAGAAGAAGAGGCAGCTGTGCAGCAAAGGCACAGAATAACTGCAGCTTTGTGTCTTTTTCATTGTAGCTGAAGTCCGGGACAAACTGTGTCTCTTTTCACCTCAATAAGAAACGCGTGATATTTTCTCTGAATACCAGACGATGCCGTTTTTATGGGACGGTTGGAAACTCTAATAACTAACCTTATAAATAAAATAAGATAAGACAAGTTCAACATCAATAACATCATAGCACCCGCCCAGCTGTATAGAAACTCTGTCATGCTAGCTAGTATGCAATACGAGTTATTGTAACTGACTGTAAAAAGTCAGCATAACGAAAATAAACTCCACCTAAACTTGGTTCATATCTGACCCAGAGAGACTGCAGGTCATAACTTCTTACCTGAAGTTCAGTTCACCGCCTCGGGTCTCTGCTCCTCCTGCCTTTCCGTCATCCACCTGCCAGCGTGTTGCACCTGCTGGCCTCCACCACTTGCTAATGTTACTGAATCCCTGGAACCTCCGCAGTAGCCTCCACCAAACAATTGAGTTATTTTTACACATCTGCCAGCATCTGGCCAATCCACCACCTTTCAGTGTTTATACCGTTACAGGAAAAAAACAAAAAACAAACAAACAAAAACCATCTGCCCATAAAAACGAAAAATCACCATTGGCGCCGATGGCCAGTCCATCTATGGTTTTGCCACCCACCGAATCCCACTTTATCCCTCGACTGTATTCATTTTCTGTTTAGAGGCTACAGTGCATATATTTTCCTTTATTTTCTCTGCTCATAAAAATCTCATAAAAGTGATTCAAGCTGATTACATTAATAAGAAATAAAACTGGATAGGAAGTAAAGTTTGTGTTCTCATTTATTATTATTATTTTATTATTACATTATTATGTAGGAGATGATTCAGTTTGCTTTGCACAAAAATGGCCAAAGAAAGAAAAGAATCGTCCTCCAAAGGAGCTACTATTTACTTTCTTACTTTGAATTTCAGACCCAGTACTTTTTCACTTTTACTTGAGTAAAGAAGTTAAATCAGTACTTGAACTTTTATTGGAGTATTTTTCAATGTACTTCTTCTTAAATACAGAATGCCACCTCTGAAGGACACTGACCACCAGACGCCCATTATTCCATCTGAGTTATGTAATATTGGACAGTTCCATTTCATTTTAGTGCTTTGTTGGTTTACAGGATGATAAACCGACAATTTTGCATAATTATTTTAGAACTGATGAATATTTGGATATTTATGGGAACAGTTTAAAAAGAAAAAAGGTTTTTCATTTTCACAATGTGTTAAGACTACAAGGCTGAAGTCAGAGCTTGGCTAGCTTAGCTTAGTAAAAATACTGGAAGCAGGAAAAAACAGCTAGCTTGATCTTCCCACTGTCTACATCCTAGTTTAGTGTTTCTAACATGAATTGCTAATGTTATTATGCTACAAAGTTTTATAAACCATTAAGCACAACAATTGTCTGTCTAAATAGAAATAAATCTCAGATATCCACCATATAAATAACTTTTTCAGTAATTGCCAACTAACACAAAATGCCCCAACGATGTCAGCCACTCACAAGGTTACGTTGTTGGCCCTACAAAGATTCACTTCCGAAATCTAAATCAGGCCTTAGTCATAAACTGCTGTTTGATAAACATTTACCAACACTGTCTTCCACAGACAGTGTTGGGAAGGTTACTTTTAAAATGTATTCCATTACAGATTACAGATTACATGCCCCAAAATGTATTCTGTAACGTATTCCGTTACGTTACTCAATGACAGTAACGTATTCTGAATACTTTGGATTACTTAATATATTATC
>NW_005187638.1:542154-543728 GCF_000239375.1 Pundamilia nyererei | reverse complement strand
CTCTCTGTTCTGGTTGTTGTGTCCTTGGGCAAGACACTTTAACCTACCGCCTACTGGTGATGGCCGGAGGGGCCGATGGTGCGATATGGCAGCCTCGCCTCTGTCAGTCTGCCCCAGGGCAGCTGTGGCTACAACTGTGGTTCGCCTGCACCAGTGTGTGAATTGTAAAGTGCTTTGGGTGCCTAAAAAAGCGCTATGTAAATGCCGTCCATTATTATTAGTGACATTTTGGCAATTAACATAACTGTTAGTCAGATGTTGCCCCAAGTGGTTTCTAGCATTGTACAACTTTTCAGATGTTTTGTTTACACTTTCCCAATTTTAAATTAATCCTATTTGCAAAAACGAAATCGTCAGGTTTCTGCATTTCACGTACTTTGTACCACTTAAACAACACGTTTTCACTCCCAAACCATAACAAATTATGCTTCGTGGAAAAAAATCGTCGGTACGTTTCGGTTTCGGCCACCTATGTTACGTGTTCAGAAAAAAGCGGAAACATGAGAACCGTTTGGACTCAATCTGCACATGTACATTTACTGGAAAACACTTTCTAACACCATTAAGCTTGTGGTTAAGGTTAGGGTTAGGGCTTGAATACACAGCTGGAACGTGTGTTACTGCCTGGAGTGTTGGAGTGATGGGCGCGTATCATCTAAATGTGTTTATATACACATATATGTGTACGGAATAAAGACCCTTTCATGCAACTTTCTTATAAAATAATTCCCTCCATTAATAATTCCTTCACTCTGGGTGACAGTCTATACAGAAGACTTGTTTACATTCACAGCTGCTGATTGGAGCACTGCACAATCACACTGACGATCACTTATACTCAGAATAAATGGTATTACCCTTTGGAACTGTCTGGACTGAACTAATAGTTGCCATCTGTGACAGAATAAGTCAAACAAATGCTGCAGGTAATGATAAGCTCCTGGATTTGTTCAGCTTCTCTGGACCTCATACTGCATTTTTAGACTGGAAACAATACAAACACACTGACCTCACTGACCTCTCATGCAAAGCGCTGGCACGCACGTACACACGCTTTACTCTCACACACAAGGGGAAACTTATTAGGTTATTATCTTTCCGCCCCATAAAATAGTAATAACTTAAAGCGCCGCTGCAATTAATAACCCAACTATAAATCTGAATATTCTCCATGAATATTTTTCTATATTACACAGACATACACACACAGAAAGACAAGTAGGGTGTTTGGGAGCAGGGAGAATGATAAAGCCATCAGAAAATGTTCTGGATGAAGTGAGTCTAACGTGAGTATGTGTATCAGAGCGTGTGTGTGTGTGTGTGTGTGTGTGTGTGTGCGTCCCACCAGAGTGTGTTCTGCATGGCAGCTTCATGCATCATCACACCGATGCATTCTCCATCTCCATGTTGAGAGGCCATTCCCAGTCATATGTACTGGATGCACTGGTTAAATGAGTGTTCTACCCTGTAACCTCCAGCAGTGAAACAACACACACACACACACACACACACACACACACACACACACACACACACACACACACACACACACACACACACACACACACACACAC
>NW_005187638.1:539471-541287 GCF_000239375.1 Pundamilia nyererei | reverse complement strand
CAAAAGAAAGAATTCAGAATACAGTTGTTATACAGGAGAAAACTGGCCATAGAGAACAAAACTGTTTTGTGTACCAGACTGTAAAAACATAAATTTCGTGGTTTAACTTGAGCTTAATATTAATGTATATGGGAATCACTCGACTTCTTGTTTCTTTTTTGTCATGGGTTTTTGGAGTTTTAATGGTTTATTTTCTCAGGTTCTTATTTAGTTTTTAGTTTGTTTTTTAATATTATTCTAGAACTTTTGCCAACTATTGTAAGATGAATTTTCTTATTGCTTCTGTAATTATTCTCACATTCTGACTTCTGTTAGAATTATTAGACTGTTTTGAGAACACCCATGTATTTATTAGTTTATTATTAGTAGTCTCAGTGTTTTCTTACACCAGATCTCAGCTTATTATGATAATCTTTTGGGGGTTCTGCTCCTGTCCAGGGTGTCTGTATCCAGTAAGGGTCCCCAGGCTAGGTCCCCTATGCTAATCAAGCCTACTTCAAATATGAGGAAGAAAGAGATAACTGAAGCCACACCAGCTCGGATGTCTCCCTGATTAACAAGGTCCATGTCAGGTTTTGGGGACACACTGATGTGGGCTACTGGAAAAAGAAGGCACAAATGGGCAAGGGCTGTGAACAGGGCAATGGAATGCTACTATGCAAGTAACCCAACCAGACGGGCTTGCATGGAGAGGATGTGGAACCTACTGAATCTTTCCCATCGTCTAGACTGATAGCAAAACAACTACTAACTCAATGTTCCAACATTTAGAAGAGGCAACTGCTGTCGCAACTGGAGCTTGATGAAGTACAACACAAAATCTAGCAAGGGGGAGGCAATACGTCAGGTCAGGGGGACTATATCATCACCCCTACCAAAGATTGGGTCGCAAGCCCCAAGTACAACTGAAGGTGTGTTAAATGCAAGAGCAGCTAACATGAAAGATAGGATCATAGCAAAGCTGGAAACCTTGACCCTCCATGGCCAATTACCAAGACTACGTGACGTCTACTTGAAGATGTGGATGCAACATTAACATAACAGCAGGATGCAATTTGCTGACAGGCAGAGCATACATGGAACTCTATTACCAAGTGGCTGGCATAGTATACAAGAACATCTCTGCCAAGTATATCCTGGGTGGTTGAGGCTATGCGAGGGACTCCAGCAGATCCCAAGAACCACATCAAGATCTCTGTCCAGAAGAGCACAGTCCTAGGAACAGCAAATAGTTCCTAGGAGGATAGTGCGCAGAAACCTCAAGCCCCCAGGCCACCAGGGGCGGATCTAGAAGGGTTGCATGAGGTGACAGGTGCCATCCTAAAATGATCTCTTGCCACACCAAGTTCCAGCCTAGTTTTGCATATGACAGTGACAGTGTTGTTTATTAAAGTAAGATAGCATTAACACTTTGAGCATAGTTACAGTTAACAGTGAATATAAATGCTAAAACTGAATATATTGTATAGTGTCACCCCCCTCCACCATTGACAAATGGTTCAGCCCATAGCACAGACGGGCTTTTTCCTTGTTTTCAGTAACAAGCGATGCTTATGATTGTGCCAGAGCACATTTTGTGCAACACCATGGGAATTTCAGATTTCACACAGGTGGTTGTTACACTCTGGAAATGGAATGAAGGTGAGTGTTATTAACCCGTGGGGTCCGCAGACCTCCAAATCACATGACTGATTTAAGCTGACAAGGCAACAAGCTGCAACCACGCTGAATCTTTCAGCTCGTGTTGAAAGTTCGGACTTCAAAGTATACACCGGTTTTTAAATTTTAATTACAGGCCAGTAAATCCAGAGCTCGG
>NW_005187638.1:538722-539451 GCF_000239375.1 Pundamilia nyererei | reverse complement strand
TTTTAGATGTGGGAGATTTGCAACGTTTGGCGTGGAGTGTATAGTTAGTGTGTTGTGTTGTCTTGTGTAATTAGTCTGTTGTGTAGTCGTTGTTTTGTTTTGTGTGTCAGTGAGGGCACTAATGAATATCACAAAGGCACATTGCAATGTAAACACTGTCCAGTGGAGTGATACACCTCCTGTTGTCAGGCCTGCAGGAACCCACCCGAGGGATTAATAAAGTTTTATCTTATCTTGTCTTATCTTGTGGTGGACAAACATTTTTTTTTCTGGCACACATCATTTGTGAGGCATATTATTGCGGCACCTTATTGTTCATTCATTTTAGTTAGAGTAATATTTTTAAATGGCTGTACAAAATGTAAAAACATTGGCTGCATTTTTAGATAAATAGTTGCATAAGTTTTCAAAATGTACAATTTATATTTGCATTTCAAGTTATAAAAATCATTTACTCAGCATGTCTGTGTTTTTTTACAGTAAAAAAAAGATACTACTAGGATTTTCAGTTTTTTTTGTGTGATTTCAGATCAGTAATATTATTACAGTATGTCAGTGAAAAACAACTACATTCAGACATGTGAGGCTGAACTGAAAAGAATGATACCAAGCAAAGCAAGGGGGGAAAATAAAATGAAGCCATTTAAAGGTGAAATACAAACGTAAACTCAAAAGGAGTCAAAAACAGGCAGTTATATTTTGGACCTCAGAGGGTTAATGCAACAAATC
>NW_005187638.1:532430-537814 GCF_000239375.1 Pundamilia nyererei | reverse complement strand
TGAGGTGCTCTAGAATTAATGCAACTGAAAAAAAAGAAATCGGATTAAAAAGTTAGAAACCAACCTGTAAATGTTTTTCTGCCACTCTAGAACTCTTTTTAGCGTTCCACGTGTGCGTCTGCTGTCAAGAACTGGAGGATCGTGCGAGGTTTGGACCTAAAAGCACACTCAATACATGTGTAAAGTATTTAAAGGTTTATTTACAAAAACATGAACTCAGGGGACTAAAAACTAAACAGGGGACCCACAGCCGGGGAAGGTTGAGGGCGGAGAAACGTTTGAAGATGGGGAGCACAACGAGAGCGACAGAACGGGGAGGAGAGAGAGGTCACTTGGCAGGAAGGCGAGAGAATGGCTAGAGGTAAGTACGTACTGCAGTGGGGTGAGCGTACTTGCAGGTTGAGACTGATTAGTCCTGGAGAGGGTGGCCATGATGGGAGGAGATGGTCCTGTTCCAGGAGGTCCAGAGGGGGGATCCTGGAGAGTCACGATGGGCAGGAGGGCAGGCAAGTGAGCAGGGTGAGTATGAAACCTTTGGTTTGTAGACTGACTGTAGTAGTGGAAGTGAACAGGGCCAGCGCTGAAGTGTAGCATGGCAGGAGGAGAATCTGATGGAACTGTAAAGAGAGAGGCAATGTTAGACACAGGACAGACGAGCATGAAGCTCAATACCAGGAGGCCAAGTTACCACCAACACCAGCAGGATGAACTGGTGGAGAGTGGCAGGCAACGCTGGATTAAAAACCCTCCTGCTGCTGCCCTGGAATGAGGGGCAGGTGAGTCAGTCCCCACAGACCTCCATATTAAAGTGCCAAATTAAACAGCATTAAAGAGCTTCTTTCTTTTTTTTGTTACCATTTTGAAAACAAAGTTCCAGAAACCAAAAGAGGATGTGATGTCAGTAAGAAAGTCTTTTGCATATAATCCATGAATTAATAATTACAATAATCAAAATAATTAGGAAAGTAATATGAAATAAATTTGAGAGGTCCTTGACTGTCCCAGCTGATAATCCACTAACAATTTTAATTTTATTCACTGAAATAAAAACAAGAGTTTTAAACCTCAAAGCAGATGTGGGGCTTTTGTTTGTTTTTGTAACAACAATTGGCCAGTTAATAATGAGAGCTTTTCCAGCCTTTTACCCATCTCTAACCCTTCTGTGATCTTCGATTCAGATGATGCCAAACATGCCATCTTTCTTCCTCATTATCTCTCTCTCACACACACAATTCTGACAAAGTGGGGTCAGGACCATTGACTACACCATCAGTTAGTCTTTGTTCCTGTCCTCACTCTCTTACTGTCCCTCGCTGTGTTGTTATGCCTTTGTCCTTTTCTTCTTTCTCTCTGATCTATGTCCTACAGCTCAATCTCCTCCAACATTCTCCTGCAGGCTGACTTCAATTCCCCTAAACAGATACCATCAGATCAGAGGAGAAAGCTTGGTTTCTTGATGTCTTTCTTCACATGCACCCACAAACACACACCCACACACACATACCATAGTGACTCAGTGGGTTGACAGATATGGGGGGACAATAAAACAGTTTGTAATGGAGGTAATATGATTTAAAATACTATCTATTAGCTCGGATGGGCCTGTCAGGTGTGCGTATATGTGTGCGGGAGATAAAACAATGAAGATGGCAGAGAGAATATAGAGCTGAACGTCTAAATCACAACGCTCTCGCACACACAGTACAATTCATCCCATTAGACAACACGGATCTAAACCTTATATCGACCCTGCGAAAATGAATATATAGACACACGCATACAAATACAGTAAACTGTACACTATGCCAATAAAATGTCAGATCCATATGTCACATGAACACTTCTGATAAAAATGAATATACTGGGAGACCTGTTGTACATATCTCACAGTTAATAATTTTACAGAAGCCCTGCACACAAAATTCAAACATACTGAATAACTTTTCTCTGGAGACAGTATGCACTCTAAATACATGGTCACGTTCAAATCCAATAGAACACACCTGCACTTCATATTCATTTGAGTGTAAAGTTTATTACTATATTAAGTATTAGCTTGTTCTCGCTCTAGAACTGCATCTGTCTTACTTATCTCCATTACATGCAAAGATATATATTTGTTTCGAAAGTGGCAGGGACCACTCATTCATTGCTCTCAGACAATGGTTTAGAAGTCTTTTTCTTTCAGTTGCTCCCATTAGGGGTCGCTGTAGTGTATCATCTGCCTCCATCTCACCCTATCCCTACAATCCTACTTTGACACACCAACCGTCTGCATGTCCTCCTTCACTGCGTCCATTAATCTTCTCTGAAGTCTTCCACTTTTCCTCCTGCCTGGCAACCCCGGTCGGCATCCTTTTCTCCGATATCTGCACTACCACCGCTCTGCAAAACCAGACCAAGCCATCTCAACTTTTCATCTCGAACTTTGTCAAGAACAAAAAGCTAAATAAATAGATAATTCCTTTCTTGATGTTCAGTCCGTTTTTTAATTAAATGCATATTATAATTTTTTTATTCCACCTTTGTTTTACTTGAAATTGTCTTTAATCTCTTTTTTATTTTGCAGTTGTTTTACTTATTGCGTTTCATCCATATTAGGAATCACCCATCTGTAGAGCATAGTTGTACGTCTCTAACCCATATAAAATACAGAAAAAGAGTTTGATTGATTTTAAAATATGTGGTATTCCAGCCAGTTAGGAAATAATTCAAAATGCTTGGTCAATTTTGGTCTTGTTGAACCATTCACCCTCTCAACACAGATAAGAGAGAAAATGGTTCAACTCTGAGGGACCCAACTGGTGAGTAAAAGGGGGGAAAATACAGAGCCATAAGCATCAGCCACTCAGATAGCCTTTAGATGGAGTAAAAACCTCGAGGCGAGCAGAGAAGATAGAAGACATATCAACATGGACAGAGAAAATAAAGGAGCTGGGAAAAACAGAGCAGTGTTTGCAGAATCCAATTGAGCTGACACTTTTTCAGCCACACACCATTTTCTGTTGTTTACAGCTTTATGAGTGGCTGACCCCAGTGTGTTTGTGTTCCCGTGGCTGTGTGAGTACGGCTGAGTGGCTTACCTGTGCATGTTTGCGTGTGTGTGGTTGATTGAGGTTGATAGATGTTGACAGCTGCGGAGAATCACTTTCCTGTTGGTAAAACACCATATTGACCCTGTAGCCCCACTGAAGGCAGAGGTTAGCTATGCTGAAGCCCAGCAAGCAGAGTGGGAATGACATCCAGTTGGGGGCTGAAGGTTGCACTTGAACCCACAGCATTACACTGGCACACAAGGCACCCTGGATACTGACTGCTATCCAAAAACTCACATGCATCGGGGCAATGCAATATCTGGGACAAGTGCCCAGACTCTGCTGTTCCCATGTTGTAGGTCAGCATTACAGGTCAAGAGCAGTATTGAAACTAGCAAGAATGTAAAAGAATATTGTTGTCTGTGGGGTTTTAAGAGTTCCTTTATTTATAAATTTTTTACAGTAGATCAAGTTTGTAGTTTGCAAGTCTCATTTGTAATGAGAATTATTAGCTTTTTTTTTGCTGGGTAGAGCAAGTCATCTACTAAGCAGGTTGGTGATTTGATCCCTGGCTGCTCCAGTCTGCTTGTCAAATTATCTGTGCTCAGTATATTAAACCCAGAGTTTCCTGATGCAATGGAGAGCACTTAGACATCGAGGGAGAAGTGCTTGCATGAATGGCTGAAAGAGGCTTTTCACAAGCTTCGTATATGTGGTCTGGAACCAGACCATTTATGATTGTTATATTAACTGTGTTTCCATGACTGGCTGGCAACCACATGCAGAAGGAATTTGTTTAAGCTAAGTGGGCATACCTGACTGATACACTGAATTTTAATATTAGGAACAAATATGGTGTTATAGGAACTAATTTGAACTTGAACTTGTGTAAATGAAACTGTTTTTTATTCAAGTCTTATTAAATGTTACTGTCCTTCATATCGTATCAGCTTGACAATAAAGCGCCACAGAAATGATGTCTTTGCAGTGATTGCTTCTAAATTATGGAATTTTTATCATTTATTCTTTAAAGCAACGTCAGTTCTAAATGTGTTTCTACAGTGAAGACCTCTATCTTAAAGCTCTGAAACAGGTGTATGATAAACGCAATGTGGGCCAAGAATGCAGAACTCAATAGGCAGAATTAAACCAATTCAATCACAGCTTTATTAATGCTGAGGGGGGGGGGAAAGAACAGTAACCGAGAGGCTAACCAAACTGTTAAATAGACCGAGGACTAAATAGAAACACACACACCATGAGGGAGATGCAGACTATATATAAAGAGGAGGGTGATACATACAGCTGAACTGAATCGCAGCTAACAAGACAAAGGAGGCAAAACTCAATATTCAAATAATGAAAACTCAGAGGCACTAGGAAAAACACAGCTCAAGAACAACTAATACAGAAAGCTAATACAGCACCAGAACATAAGTTACATTTAATTTCCAATGAAAAGAACAAACCAGAAGTCTATGACTAACTCAAAAACTGGCTCAAAGACCCAGGACCATGACACTTTCATTTAGGACCGGCTTGTGCTCTGCTGGGCTCTGAAACGCATTCTTTTCTGCTCCTTGTCCTGTGCAATAATGGTTAAATCTGCAATGAGCAAACCTTCTTTACACCTGATGTTGAAACAGTTACATTACAAAGTTGCATGATTTACTGTTTATTCAGGAAATATAAAGTTGGAGGCTGAAGTTTACAGATTGGTTGGTTTAACAGCTGCTTCTGAGGGCGGTCTGAACAGAACCCATTTAACTCTTCGGTAATGGAAGTCAAACCCCATGACTCCCAGGTATCATGTATATGTATGTGCAATCCCAGAGTGCTCCTGGAAATAACTATTTGTTATTCACCTATTTCAAGGTAAAAACACATCAAGATGACATCTGTTGTGGTCCTGGAGTGAAGCAGCCAGCCCAGTGACAGGCTGCTGTGGGGGCCACTTTAATTCATGTTGCTGCTTGGTTGTGTTTGGCCACACTGACTTAATAACAAGGTTGGTCAGCTAGCAGGACCCTGCTGTCCTCCATGTTTCTGTCTCACAGATCCCAGCCAAGGCTGCTGGGCACGCTTGTGTAGGTGAAGGGTTATTCACAGAAGGCAGGCTGTAATTTAAAACAACTAGAGCAAATCTCTCTCTCTCTTTCTCTCGCAGTCTTTGTTTCATTTGCTTGCCCTCTCACCACACCCTATTTATTACACAGACTAGCAGGCAGCTGATTGGTGGAGATTACAAAAACATCCTACCTGTCTCAGAAGCACCCTGCCAACCCTGCGTGTGTGTGTGTGTGTGTGTGTGTGTGTGTGTGTGTGTGTGTGTGTGTGTGTGTGTGTGTG
>NW_005187638.1:523484-532410 GCF_000239375.1 Pundamilia nyererei | reverse complement strand
TGTGTGTGTGTGTGTGTGTGTGTGTGTGTGTGTGTGTGTATTTCCGAGTCAAGGTCAGTCATGCTCCATCACCCAAAGTGACCGCTGGGAGTATGTCCTTTAACCACTCTCTCCTCCCGTTGCTCTGTCCCCTTTCCTGTTTCCTTCTCTGTGATTCGTCTCTTCCTCTGTCTTCTTTTCTCTTCACTGTCTTGATTTGCTCATTGTCTGTTTTAAAGACAGAGTCATTCTAAAGAAAAGGTTGTCAGGCCAAAGCATAATTAAATGTTACAAGTTGTATCTTGTAACTGAATGTACTAAAAAGTTTATAGTAAAAAAATGTAACCACGTATAGCCAGCAGGATGTGCTAAAGCACCACTGCCCAGTTCATTATTGTTAAAAGCCATGGGGTACTACTCGTCAGCAAATTACTGAGAGCAAGGTGCACTGCTACAGTATTATGATTTTTTTTAAGATAATATGTAAGGAAAGATTTTTAAATTAGATTCTGGATTTAATAGAGAGCCAATGTAGGAGAAATCTGCTCTCTCTTTCTAGCCCCTGTCAGGACTCTTGTTGCAGCACTTTGGATTAACCGAAAGGTTTTCAGGGACTTTTTAGGATGTTCTGATAATAATGAATTACAGTCGTCCAGCCTGGAAGTTATAAATGCATGAACTAGTTTAGTGTCACCCCACGACAGAGTGTTTCTAATTTTAGAGATATTGTGCAAATACAGGAAAGCCCACTTGCATATTTGTTTGATATGCACATTGAAGGACACATGTTGGTCAAACACGACCCCATAACTCTTCACAGCATTACTGAATGCCAAGCTAATCAGAATCTGGTTAGACACCATGTTTCTTAGAGTTTGTGGGAGGGCTACAATAACCGCAGTTGTGTCTGAATGTAATGAAAATTAAACTGATAAAAAAGGATCTAAATAACCATAGAAACAATAAACAAAGCAGGATGGGAGAGATTCTGCTGCAGCTAAGCCAGCAGGACCAGCTCTGGTGGCACAGAGTGAAATGAGAGTGAAGAGGAACAAGTAATAGATGATGACACCCTGTCTCAATTTTTAGGTATTGTGTCACAGGATGATAAACAGTATTACTCATTAAAAGAGATCAATACATTTCTGGATTATACATTTGGCAGACTGAGTGTTAAAGTTGCAGGCTTCTCTCCTGATGTAGGCTCATTAACTCAATATTGAAAATCAGAAGGAAGGTAGTGTGCGAGCTGCTTAGTAAACATATTTTGGTTAAAAGGATGCTGATGAAACTAAGGAAGGAAATAAAAAGAGGAAAACCTCTTTAAAAGCACAACAATGAAACATGGGGGATACACAGAGGCTCTCTTTCTCTTGGAAGTGATTTATTATTCTGTCTCTTGCCTTCTTGCTACTCCTTATGGACGGCATGTGAATAGGAACATTAAATATGAATGGAGGAAGAAATCAAATTAAGCAGGGAATCGTAACTGAGTTGATAAAAAAAAACAGACTTCTACAAGGAACAAACAGCTCTGTTGGTAATACTGTTGGCTTGTTAAGGGTCTGTGTGTTTTTAGGTAATGGTACAAAAGTGTTGCTGTTCTTATATATAAACTTATTCATTCTGAATTAAAGGAAGGCAGGATTTAGTACAGGATGTACCCTTTGTTTTTATATGCTCATTATGGCATGTTGATTCTGTCACTGTCTCAGACTTTTTAAAAAGTTAAACAGTAAACTCAAGCAGTTCAGCTCTTTTATAGGCGGGGACTGGAACTGCACTTCAGACTTTGCAGTTGACACAGAGGAAACCCACCCACGTTCCTTCACACATTTAGACATCAGTCAAGGTGTAAAGGTGGCCAGGTTAGTCTAATTAACAAGAGGTTGATTAATTCAATTAAATTTTATTGATATAGCACCAGATCATAACAACAGTCGCTTCAAGGCACTTTATATTGTAAGGTAGACTATACAATAATACATAGAGAAAAACCCAACAATCATATGATTGGGTCAAGAGTATCATCTGTTGGCTTCTCAGATCATCACGCAGTGTAGTAGATATCTCTAATACATCTCTACTGACAATTTAATATTCAGTTGGTTCATGACAGGATTTTTTGTCAAGATTTTAGTCTTTTTTGGAGGAAAAATCACTTTAAGTCACTTACTAAGTGGTGGGAAATGGGGAAAACTCAATCTATATGCTGCAGAAAGGAACAGTATACAGGTGAATGTAGCCTGGGAAATGGTTAGCCACACAGGACACAGTTACTGGGGTAATGTGCAGCTTTTATTGTCAATGGCAACTGAATAAACAAAAAATGTCTATCGACCTTTACTTTTGTCGAACAGCAGCCATATGGACTTGTACTGAACATCAACAGCATGAGAGGTAATGTGGCAAAGTAACAGAATAAACGATTTAAAAAACAAGCTGTGCCAGTACAATACGAGGAATAAAGGAAATGAAATAAAATACAAAACACAAAAATACGGCAGTGGCCTCTGTCTGTGCAGAACCAAATACAAAGAGCTAAATCACACAAGGCTCCTTTAAAAATGTGGAAGTGTTATATACATTTTCTATAAACACTTACATTCCACAGCAATCTCAGCTCACAGGAGTACTGGAGCACACAGACGATCTCGCAACTTATCCCTCGCATGCAGAAAATGGCCGTTCCGCGCTGCGATTAGAACATGCACATGATCCAAAGGACCTGCACAAGTCAGAAATGCATCATCTTGTTAAAATACTGACGTTTTACCACTGCACTACCAATATGTTTCAGCGAGTTATGTGCATATTTAACAATTCCTTACTGACTATTTAATTTCTTC
This sequence comes from Pundamilia nyererei, assembly GCF_000239375.1. Lineage (NCBI taxonomy): Eukaryota > Metazoa > Chordata > Actinopteri > Cichliformes > Cichlidae > Pundamilia > Pundamilia nyererei. The sequence continues at coordinate 529,582 of NW_005187638.1, read as the reverse complement.
ACAACAATCCCGTTCCACATCCACAAATAAAAGTAAACAGGAAGTCCCAAGATGCATTTCTTGTTAAGTTTTTTTGGGAGCACTGCTACCACAATATGCAACTACACAAACCAATAAAATTAACAGCTTCAAGTGCACACAACAGATAACAAAAGAAATAGCACAAGCAATAACATTAAATTACTCAATAACATTGTTGTCTTAACATACATGGAAACAAAGAAACGACATTTTAAGACCCCCTTTTGAACCTTAAATGGATGTTTGGTTAACTAAAGTGGAAAACATTATTATTAATTTACCACTCGGCTACAGAAAGGGACATTTTTTTGAGGATGAGATCAACAGTGGGAAGGAGAACAGACCTAAACTATAGGGAGGAGGGCGAGAAGGCTTTAAGTATTTAGCTTTAAGAAAAAGCAAAGAATGTTTTAGTTAGAAACAGCATATCTTCCATTGGTGGTGTTGTTGCCCCAACTACATACTTTTTTAATTTAGAAAAAAAAAAAGGTAAGCATCATAATTTTAAGCTTTCCAATGACAACCAACCCAGCACAGAACTTTTTCAAGCCCAAGCTGGATGAGACCTCGCCAACTCCCCGCTGCTGGCCGCAAAGGATTACCGCTCACTCGCAGGAGAAGCGAATCGCATTCTCCTGGCTACCAGGAGCTTCAGCATCCAGGCGATAGTTCCCGACTCACTGACGGCATCTCCCGCGCCCCCACCAATTCTCCTGGGGGCCTCCGACTCATTGATGGTGGCTGGGATCGTGGCACGGCAGCACAGTGGAAAAGGGCGTGTTTTTACCATCAACGTGACAGCGCCATGCCGCCTTTGCAGTTTTAAGGCCCAGGGAAACAAGCCCGCCAGCGCTCCATGGTGGTGGCGACCGCTGGCGATAAGGAAAAGCTGCTCTTCATACAGGACTTATCCTTGGGGAGGCATTTTCTGGTTGACCCAGGCTCCCACAAGAGCCTCGGGAACTCTTGTGTCGTCTTTGCAGACCTCCACAATGGTACATTATTAAATCTTTTTTAAAAATTGTAGATTTCCCGCATATCACCAGAGAGAGCCCAAGTACCACTATTGGTACGCGTACCACAGTTTGAGGACCACTGGTATAGCCAGTTAGTGCCCAATTGTCTAGATGGACACCTATCTACCTACAGAGGCAGATGGTTGTTGAGCCTCATTATCTACTGGCACAGTAAATACAGCAGAAACTGGTTACCTTTTCAGGAGCAGTTACCACTGGCTCAAATCTTCAGTACTGTTCTTATCTCTGTCTGAAGGCGGACAGGGACTGACTGATATAGGGAGTTGCATTACACCTTATCGTCTTCCGACTGCTCAGTGTTTCTTATACTGCAAACCAGAGATGTGGTCTGAAACGCGCAACGTAGGGTAGGGTTGGAAACTTTGGTTATGACAAGCAAGAACCAAAATGTTAATTTTTGAAAGAGACTGCTCTGAGTTGTATTGCAGCTGGAAAGAAGAACCCCTGTTTTACAACCCTCTCATTCAATCTAACTTCTAGAAGCATGCAAGTAGTCCTAGCAACAACTGGACTGATAAAGCTGGCAGTGTTAAGATTGGAAGGGCAGTGCCTTTGCACCATTTTACATCAGTGCTACATTAGAGGGAGAAAAGGTGGATGGAGAACACCACAGATGACAGATTTTCCCAAAGCCCTGAAGAAATCCTTATATGTTCTCAGAGCTTTGACAGTTGGTGTTTCAGAATTGAGGTGGTATGGTGCTTTTGCAACAGGTTCTTCTCGTAGAGGCAGCTGGAGGTCCTTGTGCAAACCTCCCATAGAGAAATGCAGTGCAGATCTGCAGTGGAGCGTGGTGGTGGTACATATAGACCAAAGAGTAGAGCCTAACTGTGTTTTCTGGTCAAGCTGAGGAGACCCTCCAACATTTGTGGGTTGGATGTCCTAGCCTCGTTCCTCTCTTTACATCACTAGAGTAGTGGTTGGCTGGGTGTGGACGGGTGTTGGACAATTCAGTTTTCATTTATGGCTTGGTTTATCGTCTGTGGTCTGCGGTGGCAGACGTGTGGTGAGTGTGAGGGAGGACCCAGACGCTGGCACTGGCTTAGATGTGAGCGAGCTTTATTAACATACACTGGAGGCACAAACAGAAACACGGCGAACAAAACAAAACCTAAAGGTGACCTAAACCGGGAATGGCTAACAAAACGAACCTGAACCGACGGCTCTGGAGAAACGCAGGGAAGAAACACGGACGGACCAGCAACGAACATGAGTGAACACACACTATAAATACACAGAAGGGAACGAGGAAACTACACACAGGAGGGAGGCACAGCTGATTGTGATCGACAAGACGAGACAGGGGCAACGCAAACTGAACACTGGCATAAGACACAGACTTTCACAATAAAACAGGAAACTCAAAACACACGCAAAGACACCGACTCAGAGACGCAGGCTTTACACAGAGACCCGACTACAGTAGAGGGGATACACAGGTAGGGATGACACAGAACAGAGGGAGCACCGAATTAACGCTGGGAGGTCAGATAACAAAACCTAAAAATCAGAACTCAGGAAGAGAAACACTAGGACAGAAACCCAAAACACAAACAGTCACAAACCATGATGAAATCAAAAGTAAAAGTACAAAAACACTGTGTCACCGTCCCGGGACCATAACATCGTCTGCTATAACCTGACTGTTCTTTCACTGGACACCAACAAAGAGAAGCAAACAGAGCACATTGTACTGAAACACACATATACATCAAAGACAGAGGTCTACCTCAGTGCCAGACAGTAAAGTAGACCTTCAGCAGAACAGTTGACTTGCAATGTGTGAAACTGTGTGTTTAACACAATTTTCATTGCTGTGAAAGTCACTTGCCACCCTGTTGTCTCCTAAACTTTCTGCCTCTTTATGTTATTAAAACTCATTGGCTGCTAACAGCTGTACACATTTACAAGTCTGTGACTGAAAGTTGCTGGTTTGATTCGATTCGACGTGTTAGCCCACGTATGCCGCCTGCTGTATGTCTTCATTTGGGCATGTGTGAGATTACATGCAAACTTGACTTTCTGGCCTTCGTGTCACCACACTTCAGTTCTTCTTATGAGCAATTGACTGGCTCTCTATTGATTTCCGCACAATGTATCTCACAAATCATTTGTCTGTCGATCAATAGAGAAATCTCCCGGAAAATTCATATTGGGAAGGTGCGTGTGCTTTCTGCCTGGCTGCTGAATGGGAGCTATTGAATGTTTAGTTGATTAATCGGGTTAGTTTAAATTTGACCATGGCTAGCTCTATTAAAACTGTGGCTGGTGTAAATCAAGATGCTGCTGTTTGTGATTGAAATGAGCTGAGCTCTGCACACCCAGCTGCTGAGGATAAATCAGAAGTTGGGTTTTCATATTTATTTTATTTCAGTAATAACCAGTAATAACTGGAAGCAAATCTGGCAAACCCAAGGTCTTTGTTATGATGGATAATTCACCTTTGATAGACTGAATATGATATGAATATCTCTTCTTCTATTCTATGTATATTAAAGGTAGACCGGTATATGTGGCTCATACTGTCCTAATATTAAAAATCAGACATAGTTCGTCAATATTGTGGTCTGCTCACCACTGATTTGATGGGAATGATGCAGTGTGACTGATTATGTGTTTATTGAACAGATCAATACAATGCAGATTGTCTGTAAGACACCCTTAACTTCCACTGATTGTCAAAGGAAAGTTTGATGATTAGTGTGTAAATATACTCCTTGGAGCTGGTGACATATATGAGAGGCGGAAACAGAGTAGTCCATGGGGCAGCCCAACCTTGATCTTACTGTGACCCACACTAAGCAGAGGGGCCCACAGTGAGGTCACTGTAGGACTGCAACATGTATGCTCCCACTCTAGATGTGGACTGAGGCCCCACTTGGGCCCCACAGTGCAATGCCCAGATGTGCCCCACATTTCATGCACGTACCAGGGCTCACATTAGGCTGGACACCCAAGCCCTGTGGTGCAGTAAACATGTGCCCCACATTTCACGCTACTACTGGGGCTCACAGTGGGCTGTACACCTGCCCCATGGTACATTACTGACATCAACTGGTGTAGAGTGTGACCTGGAAACGCCACGTGCAAAAAAAAAGCAACTTTCAGCTACTCCCTAATTCAAAAGGAGTCACCACAGCGAGTGCTACCACATATTTGATTTGGCAGGTTTTTACAACAGATGCCTTTGTTTACAGTATGGAGCCTTTCACAGACACACACAAAGGAAACGTAGTGTAAAGAAAAATCAACTCAGATTTAATTAGACAAGTTAGTCTGTCTTGAAAATATGGCCTCATACCTTTCACTACCCAAGTTCTTTGACTAATGTATCTATAAGATCCAGTTTTGCTTGCATTGTACTGAAGGTTTGAATCAGTCATCTCCTGACATTAGTTAGTGTATTGTTGAACCCTCAAACAAAGTATTTTCATTATCTGTATCGTAATAGCTTTTGAGTGCATGCAGTCTGCCTCATTTTCTCAGATTGACGGGTTGCTCATCATGTCTGGCTTTAAAAGAAGTTACAGTACTAGTACAAATAAGGCTCCATCATATCTCACAGACCTCATAGAGGTCCTCATAAAGGACTCTTCATTCTCTGAACGCAGACTTTTGATTTCTAGCATCTTTAAGTAAAATGCAAGACAGGGCCCAATTTGAAAAAGCAATAGCTAGGGCTATATCAGGTGACCCTGAACCACCCCTTAGGTATCCAGCAATAGGACTGTGAGGATCTGTGTGAGGAAAGTGAAGTTCTTGGAGAAGGTACAAGATTCAAACCCAAACCCTTAAGATGGATGTCAGATAAAGAATTAAACTTCAGCGAGCTGAATGTGGAAGTCTTCATGGACTACAGTACTGTGGAAGAGTCTCGAGAACGACACAAGAAATCCTTCGTGCCTGTTCAACTCAACCATCTTGCACTGTGAAAATAACAGATAACAAAATGTTACATTTTAGAGGAAAATGTAAACCTTATAAATGCCAGGTCTCTCTTGGAAATTAGATTTTTAATCTCAATGAGATTTTTTTACCTGGATAAATAAAGGACTAAAAAAATAAAATAAAATGAAAAATTCACCTCTGTAATATTCTGGATATTTATAATTGAGCTTTTTGTATATATTAGAACTATTTCTTATATTTTGTAATACAATATGTTGTATTATTTAATTTAGTTCAGTCTGTTGCTGTTATTTTCTTGCAGCGACTATAACTGCATAATTTCCTTAGGGATTAATAGATTAAAAGTATTCTAGTTCTAATGCCTCCCATTTCCCCAAGAGTAATCATTTCTTAGATTTCTTTTTAAGTTATCTTGAATAATAATAGTTCTACAAGCTTTCTGAAGGTGTTTCCAACATAAACTGCTTTTTTCACTTTCATTTTCAGAGGAATGTTTTTTCTTTTAATGTAATACATTTTTCAAGCTTAAACCAAACCCAAGGGAAGGACCAGTGTTGTGTCGACACATGAAAGACAACACAGGAAAGAACTGATTTTAGTTAAATTTACAAAAATGACAAAAAGGTGATTCTCAAATCCATAAGAAATGCAGTGAGCCCTTTGGTGTATCCACCTCCTTGTTGGCCCATCAGACATGAGAAGTTATTATAAGAAGTTATTATTAAGGAAGTGATGCAAAGGAAAAAATTCAAATTAGAAGTCATTCGTTTCAAATGATCAATATGTATTGTGGAGGTAGAGTGATGTGCAGAGCTGTAGTAGCTACTCAAGTATAAAACTGATGAACCATGGGGCCACGGGGTGAATTCAGACGAGAGGTGATAATCAGTGAAAACACTACGTATTCAGTCTTTGTTTTGAGAATGTTGACAGAGAAGGCCAGAAGGACTGCACTCGACCTTTGTGTCATCGTGACACCCTTTCTCTATAATGAGAAAGCACAGGGGGTCAAGAGAGGAACTTATGTACTGCATGAGGAAGCCAGGAGCGGCAGAGAATTAAATCCAGTTCTATTTATACAGCACCAAATCACAGAAAATTGCAGGTACTTTATATTGTAAGGTAAAGACC
>NW_005187638.1:520552-522202 GCF_000239375.1 Pundamilia nyererei | reverse complement strand
CTTAGTGTGTGAAGAGGAGTCTCCATTTACATGACCAAACTGGAGTCTATTAGATAGACATGATACAAACCACTGCAGTGCAGTACCTTTAAACCTACGGCATGTTCTAATCACTGTAATAAATTAGTATGGTCAAATGCTGCACTGAGCTCTACTAGACCTTAGTTAAGGCAGCTGAGTCAAGTGCCAGCTTGAGGGCCTGTTCAAAGCCAATTCATTGAGATGGGCTTGGGACCATATTTAATATTAAAAATGCTTGCTGGTCCTTGTTGGGATTCTTAAGTCTGAAAACAGAGTTGTCTCTGTGACATCAAAGGAAATTCTAAAAAGAAAAACAAAAGGGAAGGAAAATTTATTTTACCCAAGGCCAATACCCTTACAATGAACCATCCTCTGACCTTTGTTGCAAGACAGTGACGATTCTGTCTTTTAATAAAGGTCAAATACACACTGAGCAGGTATATGACGGTGTACCTTGATGAAGGGCATATGGCTGGTGTTTTAATTTGAAGAGCAGATAACATGATGTTATCAGGACTGAGAGATGACAGACTGACAGACAGATTCAGGATGGTGGAGAGAACAAGATGTCCAGATAATGTTAATATTCCAATTGCTGCACTTTACTGTTCTGCTTCGTTTTCGCTTCGTTTTGTCTTTATAAAAGAAAGATGGGAGGTTGTGTGAGGTCCTGTTTCTAAAGTAGGAATCCACAAGTTTAGTGTGCTTATTTACAGAAATACAGAAGGAAAATCTGAACTGCTGAGATACAGTTTCTCATGTGTTTATGCACCTGTGAAGGACACTGGTAGCAGGGAAGGCGGGAGGGCTCGTGTTTGAAGGCAGAGAAGACAGTAGAAAAGATGACCTGATGAGAGATACACAGATAATTGAGCAGATAGATGGAGACATAGACACAGAGACGTGCAGACTGAGAGGATTAGAGAAGTAGAGGTGGAGCTGTGCAGCACCTTGACATGATACACTAGAAACACATAGATATACGCGCTTTATATAGGGAGTTAAAGACATTCATAGGCAGGTATCTGTGAAATACAGCAGATTTGTAGCTCAGGACACAGTGGGACAAACACACTGAAGGGCACCTACAGCCCAGGTTTTGCAGTGGCATTTCTTTTTAAGCTGCACTTTACTCTAAAATCCACTAGATGTCTCTGCATAGCCACTTATTAACAGACAAAACTGTATGTAAAACACGGACGTAGTTGCCAGATTTCAAAAGTTAAGCCAGTTAAGTAAATGAAACATCCTTTGTTGGGGAGGTTCAAGTTTGAGGACGTTTTTGTCGTTGTCATTGTGAAGAATATGTTATTTGAATGTCTGCATATAGTTTATAGGTAATCAGTTTAACATTAACTAACACTGAAGATTCCACAGGAGTCATGACTGAAACATTACCTTCTCCACTACATTAGAAACCTGGATATTCTTTGGTTGTCTGGAAAGACTTTGCTGAGACCTACGAGTTCTGTCCAGGGGGTCTGGGTCCACCTGAGGGTTTTCCTCATTCTCATATAGTTTTAATGAAGACACAGTTTTTATGTATGAGCACAAAGCTGACAACACGAAGCAAAGATAAAACCATTCTAATGAGACTTCAAGTATTGAAGCACCCTTAATTATAGTTTG
>NW_005187638.1:517377-519053 GCF_000239375.1 Pundamilia nyererei | reverse complement strand
TTTGAGATAACAGGTAGGTTGGAGGTTAGAGAAAGCTGGGTCAAGTGATGGCTTTTTAAGTAACGGTTTAATTACTGCCAGCTTGAAGGCCTGTGATACATAGCCAATTACCTTTACCATCTACTGTACACTCTCTGTAGGCTTCTCTCGTTAATCTGTGATTGACTCCACTGTAGCTGTCTCTGTGACCTCTGACACCCTCTTTCCTCAGCACCGTACTGGGTGAACAGGAACTTGCATTTCCTGTTATACTAGACTATTCTCCTGCTCCTCATAGTCATACCACTCACAGTCATTAACCAATTCGGAGTGGTCATTAAAGCAGTGTGGGTCTTGTGATTTTGTGGTTAATATTGAGCTCTCAGGGAAGGCATACCTGCACTATGGATGGTCAAGGTCAAGGTGTGTTTGTTTTACTTTTGTGTGTCAACCTCATGTGTGCTGTACATGTGAGAGATAGAAAGAGAGCAAGATTTGTGGCACTGAGAGGAAGAAAATCTAATTAGAGCATTAATTAGGAAGCAAACTGCTTATTAAATAAATCATGTGGTCATTAAGTGATCACATAGCAGCTCCTCTGCATTTCTTCATTCTACCCACATGTTGATATTGAAACTTTCAACTAATTTAACAGTTACACAACTAAGTGTTACAAGACACACTATATTGCCAAAAATATATAATTTTAAGTGGCATCCTGCTTTCAATGCACAGGGTTTAATTTGATGATGGGCCACCCTTTGCAGGTAAACTACCAGTCAAAGGTTTGGACACCCCTTTCCATTTAATGGATTTTCTTTATTTTACTACTTTCTACATTGAAGCACATACAAATATATGAAGCAAGATATATGGAAATATGTAGCAAAGAAAAAATGATAAATAACTCTAAGTATGTCTTATATTTTAGATTTGCTTTGCTGACAGCGCTGCAAACCCTTGGCCTTCTCTCAGTGAGCCTCATATGGTGTAGTCACGATGAAACTGGCTCACATGAGAACCATCCCAGGAAAGCAAGACAATGAGTCACCTCTGGTGCTGCGGATAAATTCATCTTAGTCACCAGCCTCAGAAATCACAAGTTAACAGCAGCTCAGATTAGAGCTCAGATAAATGCCACACAGAGTTTCAGTAGCAGACACATCTCTACATCAACTGTTCAGAGGTGTAAATCAGGCCTTTATGGTCAAATAGCTAAGAAACCACGACTAATGAAAAGCAACAAGCAGAGGAGATTTGTTTGGGCCAAGAATCACAAGGAATGGACATTAAACCAGTGGAAATCTGTGCTTTGGTCTGGTCTTGAGTCCAAATTTGAGATCTTTAGTTCTACCTTTGAAGCATGGAGGAGGAGCTGTGGGGGTGCTTTGCTGGTGACACTGTTGAGGATTTATTTACTTTTACTATTCAAAAGTGAAGGCAGACTGAACCAGCACGGCTACCAAAACATTCTACAGCGACATGACAATGTTCGGTATTTAAGAAGGACATGGTACACTGTTAGAAAAAACATCTTAAAAAAACAGTACTATTCTGGCAGCTGGGGCACCAAAATAATACCGTAAAATAACAGAAAATAACTTACTCATAAAAATACGGTTATTTCCTGTAATGAAAATACGGTTTGTTGCCCTAATTTTACATGGGATTTGCCTTTTTCAAGTGCTTTTAAACAT
>NW_005187638.1:515738-516689 GCF_000239375.1 Pundamilia nyererei | reverse complement strand
AAAATACTTTTATATTAGGATTTTTTTTTACAGTGCAGTGTATAACAGCTTCAACATTTTGGAAAAGCTTTCCACAAGGTTTAGAAATGTGTTTATGGGAATTTTTGACCATTCTTCCACAAGTGGATTTGCAAGGCTGGACAAGAATGCCTGGCTCGCAGTCTCCCAAAGGTGTTCTGTTGGGTTGAGGTCAGGACTCTGTTCGGGCCAGTCAAGTTCTTCCACACTCATGTCTTCATGGATCTTGCTTTGTCCACTGGTGCGCAGCCATGTTGGGACAGGAAGGGGCCATCCCCAAACTGGTCCCACAAAGTCATCTGAAATGTCTGGTTATGCTGAAGCATTAAAAGTTGCTTTCACTGGAACTACTGGGCTGAGCCCCACTCCAAAAAAACAACCCTTTACTGTCGGAAAAAACTGAAGAAACAGGCAAAAATGTAAAATGAGCAGCGTCTGGCTGCACTTCTGCCTCTTACATAGTTTTTTTCAACAACTGACACGATATCCCACCAAAGAAGTGAACATTCAGGTACACGAACATTTGCTGTACCCCTTCAGCCGATGTTGTCCAACTTTGGGGTAACTTTACACCATCCTTTGCTCTCTCCAGCTGTCCTGGGAAATTTAATTGTGTAACTGGCATAATTACAAGCTTAACAAGATCACTATTACACACTAATATCTTTAAAACACATGGTTTCACACGCCTCTAATTTGCTCACTTTCTATTGCAGAAGCAGCCCAGGAGAAGCAACTCTGCAATTCTTCCCCACTCCTGGCATTGTACGCCAGAATCGTACTCCTAAGCTCCATTTTCCTGAAACATTATCCACACCACTACTTCTAATTATTAATGCTATCAAAGAGACCTCATCCAAAACCAACTCAAAGCTATTGACACATCAAATATTATAAATCTGAAAGTGATCGTGTGCTCATTAGAAATGGTGT
>NW_005187638.1:509146-513825 GCF_000239375.1 Pundamilia nyererei | reverse complement strand
TAGCTTTCCTTTAAATTTATAGTAAAACACTGTTGGCTTGGTGCTGGGTGGTTGTGGTGTTCATGGTCAGAGTTAGGTTAGAGTGGCACAGCTTCATTTAAACTTTGGATTCAAGCTGATGATGATGAGATTCTTTTATTAGATTCCACCATTATGGCAACTGGATACTGGCTAGTATAAATACAATATGAGCACTTTAGTGCCAGTGTGGGAAAGCCAAGATATCCCATAAAACATCTGCTTACATCTTGTTGAATTCAGCTGTGCAAATCCACGAAGACCAGTGAACTTCAGAGGAGCGTAAGCACAGGCTTGCTGGTCACAGCTGGCCTGTGTGCAAAGAAAATCGACTTCAGCTCTCAATAGAAATTTTTGTTTGTTGTCATTTTGTTTCTTTTGTGCTGAGTCAGCACAACCGAGCTTCCCCCACCTGCTGAATTCCACTCCGACTATACTAATTCTTCTGTTTAGGTGAGGAGACAGTATTAGTATTCCCATGTACTAATATTGTGTTATCATTCTATAAATAATGACAATATTCATAAGATATTAATAATTAATGATAATATTATTTCTCTCATATTCCTTCGTTCTGTTGTTTCTGTCCTTTCCAAATGCCCGCTGTGCAGGACACTGAAACTTGTGTTTTGTTGTTCTGTGTCGCCATCTTGTGGATGGAAAGGTGATTTAAGCTCGTAATCTGACCAAGCAAACTTTATTTCCTGGTTTGATGGAGAAGTTTTGGTGAAGAAGAGGCTCAAAAGTAAAGACGCACTGAAGAAATGGACTTCAGTCACTGAATTTTGAAACATTTTTTAATCTACCACTAAAATATAATTTGAACTCTTCGATGGTTTAATGGTGATGTCATTACAACAGACTAATAAGTTATTTTTATTTCTTCTTTTTCCTATTAAAAAGTTTCCTTTAGACCTGTTACAAGTTTGGTTTAGGGCATTTTCAACACCCTTAAGGCAATACTCACAGTTTCAGCAACCTTTCCTTTAATCTGCACTGCAACAAATTTCAAACCCTGTCAGCTTGGTTTAAGTTGGTCATTGTGAAGGTCTGATGATTGATTACTTCATTACTCTGATTATACATCTCTCACAGAGTCTGGAGCAATGTTATAGGACCATCATATCAGAGGAGATCAGGGGATCCGACTTGAAACTGAAAACACTTTATAGTTTCGATTTTAGGGTGGAGAAACCACACCCATCTACCAGGTTCCCAAGTGGCACATTGGGGGGCAGGGGAGCAGCCTTCAGATATGAGGACCAGGTTAAATATACCCAAATACCAAAAATAAGCAGTCCTGGACAAACATGGATTGCTCTTTGGCCAGGCCTGTTAGCCTGGAGTTACAAGTCAAACCTTGGGAAGCAGCAAGGTGTACTGGCTTTTGGCAGAAGAACTGGAGTCCTGTCTGGACAATGATGACACTCAGACCAGCATCCTGGTTTTAGTCCCAGGATGACCTAATTTAGTTAGTGAACTGTTGCTGTCAGATAGATGTAGTGAATCACAACTTCCTAGTTAATACCCATTAACTACATTTATTTGGAAACACTGGTGTCAGTTGGATGATGAGAAGGGAACTGACCATTGGAACTGACTTAGCTTCACAAAAATGGGTTAACGTTGTAGCAGTCATAACAGTTGCTAACTATAAATAAAATAAATAATTATAAATGTGTGTTTGCACAGTGATTTCAGTTCATCCTCTCACCGGACTCAGCTGTCAAACGTTGATAATTCCACCATCAATTCAACCAAACATTTGGCAGATCTGTACACCGATGAAAGGTGGCGGTAATGCGGGCGGAAACCCGTACAGTACCCACTAGGTGGCGGTAAATTACTTACAATTGGTTTGCCACCCGCCATTAAGGGCCATAGAAGAAGAAGCAGCAGCAACAGAAGAAGAAGAACCATAGCAACGAGTAAATATCCATGGCGGTCACAACTGTAGTCAAGTGTGATCCAGAGTTCTTCTATTTATTTCTCTTGCTTACTGTCGTTACTGTAAACACAACAGAGAGCGACTTTAATACGACGGCGTTTGATGCCTACAATCTTATTTATAATGTTACTGAGAGTTATGCGCGTACACAGCCTCCAGCGTCCGAGAGCACGACCACAGCTCCGAGCTACAGCACCGAGATGCCGAACCTACCGGCCGTGCCCCTGCCAGTCTCCGGGCACCTACCCACTCCTCTCACCAGTGGTAACCTGTCGCTGTGATTTAACCCCAGTTTCTACCCCAGTCCCCCCGTTTTTAGCACATGTTCACTGTTTTTCTTTGTCCACCAAAATAGCTTTTAGGTAATTCAGTTTGCCAGCTACTTTCAGAGATGTGGACACATTCAAATTAAACCCATACCCATTGTACAACTGTGGCTAGGATATCTGTTCTCTCGGAGGTAGTAAGGAAAATGTTAAATGAAGATATTTTAACGTGGCGTTTGATCTGACCTTGTGGTATTTTATGTTTTTCGGATAGATAAAAACCTGGGATGCTCATAATGCCAGGTATATACAGACTCTTCGTTTAAGGAGAGCGTGCACATGCGCTGACACACAGACCTGTGCATGAATAATACGACTGCTCTGACATTACTTCTACATAACGTACACATTCTGAGATTTTTCTGTTTCTTTATTTTTAATAAGATCCATTCTGAACTCCAAAGTAGTTCAATTGATTTTGAAATAATATTCTGACATGTTACCTCTTCCCAAAATGTTTTACCCTCCTTTACAGTGTCCTTTAACCTCTCTGCATTTAGTACATATTTTCTAAATAATTATTGAACTTGTCAGAAGCCAAGTCCCAGTTGTTCACAGTTAGTCAGAGTAAGAGCTCCAGTTGAAGCTCATTCCCGATCCTCTCCTGTGATATCAGTTTTATTTATTTTTATTTATGTGTTTAGCATGAATTAAAATTTGATCAGATAGGGTGTGGACAAAATGAACTATATTATGCTTAAAAGTTTTCCTAATATGTTGCCTCGTGTGTTTATTAATGGCTTGAACATTAAACCTAGTTGTACACACAACTGCCGTTTTATATTTGTACCATTTGTAATGTACTGAATGCATTAAGACTGTTCGTCATCTAGAAAATATGAACTATCTGACCTGTGTGTGTTTGTGTGTGTGTCAGCTGACAGGTTATGTCCCTGCGATGAGCAGATGGATGTGTGTGACATCAACTGCTGTTGTGACAGAGTGTGTAGTGGGGATGTGCCTCTGTTCACCAGTTGCTCTTATCCCACTGTGAGGTATGTAGAAGTCCAGCTGAAAATCTTCTCTTTTTCTACTAATGGGCTGCAGTGTCAGTTCACAAGAATAGATTTTTCTCCTCTTGGCTCTGTGCGGTATAATAAATAGATTTTGTTAGAATGTTTTTATGTGCCAGTGTGTGGTATTGCTGTATTTTATATTAAAAAATAGTGGTTGGTGCAAACAGGAGCAAAGTAAGCATTTCTTTAAGTTTCAGCTTGTTAAACAAGTGGTTTAATAAAGGACAATTATTGGCTTTGTGGTGGCTTTGATCGTGTGTGTTGCTGTCGTCCATGCTAGAAAAACATCACTCCACCTGAGTTCACTGAGGAAAATGTTGGCTGCTTTGGCCAAATTGTAAAAAACAGTTCACATGCACACGTGCCCTCAAATATTAAATAGTCCGAACACATCCAATTTTAGCCCTGCTTCCTTTCCATAGCCTAATGCACTTCCTTTAATAGGACTAAAAAACCACTCAATTAAAACAACTGTTTGTTAGTGAGGGTTAACTTCAGCTACAGAAAAACTCATAAATGTGACTCATAGAAGAACCATTAATCCCCCAAACTGACCATCAACCTAACAGTTTAAGACTTTTAAGAAATGTTATTACTGAGTGAAAACATTCAGCGGTTTGTATGCTTGTTGTCCTACTGATGGACAGCTGACTGTGGAAATGTTCATGCACACTGCACTGACCTGATCAAAGCAACAGTAAACAAATGGCAACACTTGGTCTTCTCTTGCTAAAAGATGAAATCCATAAAAATGTTTCCCAGTAGAGCAAACAATTCAGCAAAACATCTGCATTTGTCTGCATGTCCATAGCAATAAGCTCCTTCTTTGTCTTTCATCACTTTGCAGTGGCAGCAAGCAGATGTGCAGCCATGATGTGGCATTGTATTCTTTAAGGAGAGCAGCAGACGGTTATTCAGAGCTGCAATCATCTGTTCAGAAGGAGACCAACTACGACATCTTCTGCATCCAGTCACAAAACCGTAAGTCAGCAAATGGGCTTTTATGGAGTGTTAGAGTAAACGCTTCAAGAAACCATTTGCACATAAGTTTGGTAAAGTTAAAAAAGGCAAATTTAACAGTGTGTTCTTTACAATATTATGTATAATAGCTTCCTTAATGACAATCTCAGCTAGTTTCTTTTTATCTGCAGGAGTTGATGGACTGTCATATCCCTCTCCCGCTCTGCCAACTGACAGCAACTTTGTGTCGCTCTTTAAACAATTCACCAGCTATATTTTCGGTTTAGAGAAAGTTAAGCAGGCGTCCTCTGTAAACCTCCAGACCTCGGGCGGATACCAGGTGAGCCTCTGTTTGAAAGGAGTCACTGCTTATAGCTCATGTAGTATCAGTAAGTGTACGTTTGTCCACAT
>NW_005187638.1:506618-507873 GCF_000239375.1 Pundamilia nyererei | reverse complement strand
ACGTTGGGTCCCCAGGCCGCCGGAGACACAAAAAACCTTCTGGTAATGGCTCATATTGACATACTGTGGAGCTGGACTACCTGGGCAACCTCTGCAAGGTCCAGCCTAGTGTTATCAGCAGTAAGAATGACTCTAGTCCAATGCAGGACTAGTGAAAGAACAGTCACAAATGAGGAGGGAAAAGCTGCCAGAGGCCTCCACATAAAAAACCCACACCTGTTTGTCTCATTGTTGTCTTTAAGTGCACCTGTAATTTCAGCAGCAACTCTCTGCTCCTTAACTGAACAGATCAGTATCCCATCTGGTTTAATTGACTAGATGCCATAATCTGCTTAAAACGTGTTGCTTTCATTTTTCGGAGCTTTGTGATATTTAACCGCTCCCTTGTCAAAAGGCGTCACCACAGTGGGTAGCTCTTTGGCAGAGATGCAACCTCAAATGGGATTTGTGTCTCTGGCAGAAAATGAATGTGTTAACCACTACACTATGTAGCCATTCTCTTTCTCCTCCCAGTCTCCTTAAAAAAGTGTCGGTCTTTACTTGTGCCCAGAGTTTGCATATTTACTGTCACTTTCTTATTGAACAGCAGTTCCTTTGTTGACATCCTGTAAAGCTTTATGAAAAGGATGAGAGGCTTTTTCATCAGTATGAATGAGGTTGTTTTAGCTTTCCTGGTTTGATTTGCAGCTTTCCTGAAGGATCAAAGCAGTCGGTGCTCCCGTCACGTGGTCCTGGATCAGGACTGCGGCCATCTGCCAGCCCTCAGCATGGATAGCTACACTGACACCCAGCTGTTTAGTGTGAGTCTCACATTTACTGAGCTACACACTGGTTGGCTCTTAAAATCCACTCTTTAATACAGTGTATTGTTGAAGTGAAGTTCACTTTATGCCCAGGAATTATAATGTCATTGAATTTGAATTGCAGCTAATGAACAGCATGCACACCTGTTTTGTGTTCCTTAACTATATAGAGTTTAAATATAGATCATTAATTAAAAGGTTTAAAGTGAAATGTTTTGTGCTTGACAGGATATGAGCACAGATGCAGCAGTAAGTATCCTGACCTTTCTCTATTTGTTTAACTCTGAAACAGTTAGTATGTTTATCAGAGTTAAACATACTAACTAATTATCAGTTAACTGATAAATAAAAAAAAATCCAAGTTAACAAGATGAGGTCACAGACTCTTAAATGTGTTCATTAAAAACAGTGTAGATGTTATAAACAGTTAATCTGACAAAACAGACGACCTG
>NW_005187638.1:503808-505406 GCF_000239375.1 Pundamilia nyererei | reverse complement strand
TTGTAAGTTGCACAACACGCACAAACAAACTTGAGGTTAAGTGCTGCAATGCAGTAACAGGAACAGTGGCACAACTTTCTGCTCAGTTCCTAAAGAGCAACTAGCAATCACTTATTTTCACATTAACATTCAGAACACAGTTGTGTTTTAGATGACTATTTACTGAGTAGTATTTGCAGCATGGTGTGCTGTTTAAAACTGTCATCATGTTAGACAGCCGCTGGTGCATTGTGTATTGTAGTGCAGTAGTTTTAATGTGTCAGAAGTTCAGAAACACAGTTAAATGAAGACTGATATGAGGCCCTGCTGTTGCTGGAGGTTGTTCCTGTGGTGGTGTCTTCAGTCATCCTACAGTCTGCAGATCACACTCAGACTGAGCTGAAGGTCACAGGTGGAGGAAACATCAGTCCTGTTCTCATCAACCCCACCCTCTGTGGTAATGTGGTGCTGAAGGTGGGTCACACACACTGGAGTCTATTTCTCACTTCCAGCATGAAGAAATGGTTGACACACATATTTGACAGCCATTAGCATACAATGTTGACTGAGTTACATAACATAGTATAATAAATATAGCATAAATATATTATACAGTGAAACATCCTGTAATGTTGTCAATTTGTGACATTTAGTTAGTTTTTTTAATTAGACCTGTAGTTCCACTGAGTCATCCAGCTGTGGGAAATATCACACCTATCTGTGTTGACGTCTTTGCTGTGCTCTCCACAAACACAGGAGATTTTTTTTACTGAAAGGTAAAGTCTACAGATGTGACCACGTTACACTCTGGTTTAAAATTGTGTGCAATAGTCAGAAATATCCTCTTCCTGTTTTCTCTTTTCTGGATGATGATGATGACGAGTCCGTGTAGCCAGCCTCTGTCAGTGCGCCCCAGGGCGGCTGTGGCTACAACGTAGCTGCCATCACCAGTGTGTGAAAGTGTGTGTGAACGGGTGGATGACTGGTTGTGTAAAGCGCTATACAAATACAGGCCATTTACTCCACACAAACACACAGGCACACAGTCATTTCAGAGAGATGCAAAAGTCTGGACATAGGCACGCACACCCAGACCTGCCTGTGTTGTCAGTTATATTTGGAGGTGGGACGTGAAAGTACATTGAGGCAATTCAAACACAATCAACTTTCCAAAAGGGAAACATCTTATGCTTTTCCAGTGACGTGCACCTAATTGTATTTCCATGTCTGGTGCCATTCCCTTACATCTAAATGAAGCAATCTAAGCAATACTAAGTCTTTATTTGTTAACTACCCCAACACCTCTCCCTATTTAAAAGTTATATGCAAAAATAAGTTAATTGAAAGTGTGTAATTAGAAAATTATGTCTCCTCAGGTTCTCTATGTGATAAAGTACAACCCACAGGGTAAGATAGAAAATGCAACGGTGTCTGTGGTGCTTGGATTTGTAACTGAAGCTGTGCTGCATTTGGAACAGGAGTTTCAGGTCACGTACATCCAGGTAGTATATTCAAACAGACCTATCTATGTGTAATGGTTTATTTTTTTGGAACAATCAGTCAAAATGTTTTAGCCCCTCACAAAAGCTGGCTAAAATATCCTTATTTAAGTAGCGTGT
>NW_005187638.1:496204-502263 GCF_000239375.1 Pundamilia nyererei | reverse complement strand
CAGGAGCTTCTAGGAATTTTGAGAGGATTTAACTATCCTTATTATGTGGCTTCCTTTGGAAACTCCCGCCTGGACAATCTCCTGGACTGGGTGCAGATCAAGACCAACTTCAATCCCACAGTGAGTGAGGTCAAACAAGGGGCACAGTATCTTACAATGATCACTGTCATTGCACTGAGTGATGAGTCAGATGCTCTAAATTGAGGTCTGAGGTCTTAAACAGAAGTGAATTCACTGTCATGTTTCTGACTTGTAGGAAGCTCCAAGTTGCAGCATCCCATTGTCACTGCACTTAGAAATTAAATGGACCAATTACGGATCCTTCGTGAATCCTCAAGCACAGATTGTGAGCATCAAAGAAGTAATTCAGAGCAACACCAGCAGTTTGGTAAGACATCATTTCTGTCGGAGCATTGATAGCAGAAAAAAACTGTAAGCAGAGAGAATTTGTACTGTTTGTATTCTCACACAGACCCTGTTGTCCAGAGGCAGCAGTGTCCTTCCAATCAGAAGCTCAGTGGCCTTCATCCCAGTATCTGCTGCTGCTCTTCCTGGTTATAGGGCCACACCTACCATCAATGCCAAACTGCCCTTTGACTTCTTCTTCCCTTTTGTTTGATCCAACTGCAGCTTTCACTTATTTAAGCTTCCCCATAAACACTGGTACAGTGTGTGGTCATCACTAGTACTGTTATTGGACCATCAGTCTGCAACTGTGTATTGTGTGAATAATGTACATCTGAGTTTTCCCTTTTTTATAATAAAATTTAATACATGGTTTCACATTCGTTTCTCAGTTCTTGAAATCAATGGTTTAAATTTGTTCTAACAGGTCATACAGAACTCCAAAATCACATTAAGATGTAGTTTTATGTACAAGTTATGGTTCTGCCTTTCACTTATTTACAGGTGCTTTAGGCTTTATGGCATGAAAATCACTAACATGTATATACTGGAAATTCATGATGCAAGTGCAGTCCCTTAATTTGTCTCCATCACCACAAGGACGGGAATGATGACATTAAATCTCAGTGCAGTTAGTACTAAACCATTAAATGTTCTGCAGCATGTGGGTACAAGTGGCTCTGCAGCAGTGAGCTTGTTGAGCTAGACGTCTATGCCGTGCTTCTTGAGGAGGGCTTTCAGGTTGTCGTTCTCTTGTGCCTGCAAACACAGACAAGAATCACCTTGTTACTCCCTGTAAGCCTTCGTGCCACATACTTAAGCCTTCTGAGTAACAATATGAAGGAGTGAAGCCTAAATTGCTAAATAACAGACACCTTTCTGTATTACTGCTGTAAAATTTACAAAACAGACAAAAAGTAAAATAAGTTATAATAAATATATCTGATATTCGCTGTGGCACAGAATAACAGTCACCACTTCCTCAACAAGAAAGGAAATACCAGACAACAGTACTGGTTTAGTTTATAGATGCATTTGAATGTATACTGTGTATATAATTTATGTTTTTTACTAATTTTAATTTTATTGAGTGTCTGTATCGTCTTAGCTGTTTTACTGCTACAATGCCAATGAGGATTCTGATACTGACCTAATGTGCATGGAGATCTTATCAGTAACTGGATTCATCACTCAGTCAGCAAAATTACAGTTCTGCCTTCTACTGCCTGAAATCCAAAGCAGGACTGAGTGTGTTGTGAGCGATCTGCCATCATTACTGCAGTTTTTGTGGAATTCCAGGCCTAAAGAGTTCCCCCACTGGGACTGTCCATTTGGGAACTTGGTGTTTTCATTTGTTTTAAGCGGCAAGCTAACTAAGGATAATGTTATCCTACTGTAACTGTGAGCTCGTTAACATTAAAAAACAGAATGAAAGAGTGACTAGAACTAAAGAAAGCTTTAAAAAAAGAAAAGGTCAACGTTTGCTTTCGTTATGAGTTTGGCTCATATCGGTTCACTTTAGCTCCCTAATAATGTTACTAAAAGAGTCACCTCTCTGTCCTCACACCAGAAGGAGTGAATCTAAAGTATGAAGCTTTTCTGACTTTGCCACACTTCTGGAGAACTCTCGAAGTTGAATCCTGAAGCAGTGAATGAGGTGACATCTCTACTAAGAACCTGAGTGACCTCGTCCTCAAGGTCAAGGTCAGATTTTGTGAACACAAGAACGAGGCTAAGTAGCACGAGGGCATCTACTAAAACTCTCAGACAAGTGTGTAGCCCAGTGACATTAATCAATCAAGGTCAGAGGTCAGTTTTTCTGAAAATCTGAGGATTTTTGAATTTATACCATAGGTGCATCTACTAGGAGGCTGAGGAATGACACCAGTATTTTTATGGTCAGGAAGTGTGTCACTGGGACCTCGTTCTCTAGAGAATGAGGTCCCAGAAAAGAAACTGACTTTTCGGTAACCAGGCAGTAATCTGTAATCTCTGTGCAGGGGTGAAAGATTCCTGACACACTAAGCATCTCACAAGACATAAGTAGTCCAAGCCTGCCATTAGCAGCAATAATCTTCATGAATATTTGACATCACCAGTTTATCGCTGCGCTCCTGTAGCTCAGTGACTCTTTGAACCAGGTGGTCATAGCTTTCCTTCAGCTTGTGAACCTTCTGGTCTGCACGGGTCTTCACTGACACTAGGATTCCTACAACAAAATAAAAAATGGTCAGCATTTTTAACTTTGCCCTGCTAATCATGACATTTGGAACTTAACATCAGTCATTTTGATCTCATATAAAAACAAAAAACAAAACCTGCAAATACAACAATGTGAAAAAAATCTTTTAGTGGGCCACCATTGTGCTTTCTGAATAGTGACGTCTAATGTATTTTACATTGCCAATCTGCTTTGCAGCAAGATAAAAATGTATTCTGTTAGCAATTTGAACATGAATGTACATAGCGGACAATCAAAATGTGAATGTAAATGAAGACGATCATAAAAGAGAGGAGGCAAGAGGAACTCAGAGACATGATGTTGTTGCATCATTGATGAGCTGATTAAATAATCAGAGCCATGACCGTTGGTTTATCATTTCATCCATTTCCTGTGAACACTGCAGAGTGGCACTGACCGTTGATAATCCTGGCTACCCTCCAGAGTCGGAGCAGGATCAGAAGACCTATCCCATCAAAGGCGTCCTCATGGAAGATGAAGACAATGTCCAAGATGAAAGACACTATCACCACAAAACCATCAAACACCTCGAATTTGTGCAGGAAGAATTCCAAGCGGTATGCAAACATCTTCCCAGCCAGCTCCAACATGAAGAAGGTGAGAACAGCCAAGCTCAGGTAGTGAAAAACCTGAAAAACACATAACGGTGTAGTAAAATCTCAGTAATACCCACGGGATGTTTCTTAGACTGTGAAGAAAAGTTGCTTGCCTCTGGAGCAATGTGGCCATGCTCGAGCTTGATGACAGCCAGATCTATAAGCAACTCAGCCAAGACAAAGATGGCATCCAGGATTACCAGACACACAACCAACACCTGCAAGCAGAGACAGTTATGATGTCAGCTTCTATTAGTTTTCAAAGTAAAAGAAAAAAACTGTGGTGGAAGGTACTTGAGCTCAAAACCAGTTGTAGTTGAACTAAATCTAATATCTGACATTGTGCAGAAAATAAGGTCCTCTTGCTTTAAACTTTCTTGTCTTTTGCTGCACTTTGAGGAAAAATATGGAACAATAGCTGAGTTATAAACTGCTACAGTTAAAACGACGCTATTTCTGCATAGCCCATTGAATACCTGTGTTTCACTGTTCTATGGCATAATCCAGTCAATATTCAAAAAATGATGAGGAATCCTCTGAAACACTTGTTACCCGTAACTGTGGGATCAAACCACCAAGCTTCTGATTAGAAGATGACCTGCTCGACCTCCTGAGCTAAAGCCACCCCACTGGTCAGAACAAAACTTCGATAAAGGCACGAAAACGAGAATGAACAGTTTGTAGACTGGGGGAACCTATATAGATGAGAACCATAAGGAGCGTGTATGGAGGCGTGGTCAGACGCCTGACTTCTGTTACTCTAAATCTCCAAAACAACAGCAGCCGCTTTAAAAGCTGTCCAGACATGACTGAGATGATGAAGCTCAACCAAATTTACATTTTTTTATTTTTATGGACTTTTCCTGGAATCGTTTGCCCACCCTCATATTTCTCTGTCATTGTAATAGCTTAGTAGCTTTGGCAGACTGGAAGGCTCAGACAACAGTTTCTTTGGTACATTTTCTGAAAAGACTACAGCGACATACCTGGAAACGTTCTGAGCTGTAGAGCCTCTTGAATGAATCCCTAAATGTTAACGTAACTGGAAGCTGTGCCGTAGCCGGACTCAACTCCTCACTGGAAACATGCAGTTCTTCCTCGTCGCTATGGACCACATGCTGGTCCCCCACAGCAGTGAAATGCTTCAGGTACCGAGACATGATGGCAGGTTGAGGGATGAAGAGAGAGGACCACGTCCCACTTCAGCGCACCTTGGAGAGAAGAACACAAGTGTGCATTTCACTTTAAAGCCATGAAGTGTGGAGCCATAAACCGACATTTTGCAAGCTGTAGTTCATAAAGTTGAGCAATGTTGCAGGTTCCACTTATGACCAAAAATGGCATATGTTCAAAATGCTGTATACCTTCTCTACAGATTTCTCCATGTTAGTCAATCCCAGTTTACTTCTCCTTTTTTAATATTTGCAACATGCTACTGACAAACCAACTTTTTGGTATAGCATACAAAGGAAGCTGAGGAGCCTGCTTATCTATCCCCACACCCCACTCAATAGATCTGGAAGGAAAAGTCATAAGACTGGTTTGGTTATCATGAAAATCCATCCTATCAAAATGTCATGATATCAAGACAGAAGGGCTGTTGAGCCCAGAGCTCTACAGGCTAATTATGAACCAGCTATGGGTGCTCTGTTCTTCAACGATAATCAAGTGACAGAAGCACCAAACCCCAGACATTCTTCATTAACTGCAGAGCTAATAATAGTACATCTTAAATTTACTACAAACAGTTCCGCAAAGTTAATTTTAATTTCACTACTACTAACACACTTCATTTTTCATATGCGTTGATCTGTGATGTGATGGAAGATGCGCAGCAGAACACGGAATTTTCTAGCCTTACTCCAACGCAAACGGTCATTTTACAGGCGTTTTAACTATACTGGTGTAGCACTTAAAAGTACAAGAAGTCAGAAAGTGAGCGTAAAATTTCCGACTACGAGATTCTGCAGCACTGAGCGCAGCTTTGTCGCTTTAGGTCTGCTAGATTTTTCTGTTTATGCGTCTCAGACGTTGGCAGGAGGCTGAAACTCGTGATAGGCACGTCCATCCCTTTTACTTTTGCCAAGTAAGCATTTTACTCCAGAGAACAGCGCTGGCCGGACTCTGCACAGCGGAAGCTGTTATTTGGTTTACACGAATAAACGGTGACAGCAGCTTACCTTTACCTTCCACCTTCTCCTTTGGCACTTTCAACGCTCCTCTCAGAGAAAGTTACTCGGCGTTAAAAAAACCAAAAACCCAAAGAACCTCAAAACTCCGCCTCCGTCTTCAGACCTTCCTCCGCCCGATTCTGTCCACCTACCCGCCTCCGCCCGTTTTGATTTGTTTTGTTTTATTTTGTTACCTAATATAAAACGTTTATTTCATTATAGTGCATTTCATAAAGCTATACAAATCTTTTTTGAGCAAAACTGAAATATTGCTGACAAAAAGCTCTAGAACAGCTGCCCCTTCCCCGCTTGCATTGTTTTTCTTTCTACTCCAGAACAGCAACACTAAGCGTTATGTTCGAATATCTGTGCTGACTGATTGATTTCTCAATTTCCATTGGTTTATTTATATTCATTATCTACGCGTTTCATTTAAACATTTATTTAAATCATCCTCGATAGTGATGATATAGATCAGTGGTTTCCAAACCGCTCACACGCACGCACGCGCACACACGCACGCGCCCATATTTTGCGGTTTATTTCACACCTCAAACATTTAGTAAATAATTAAGCAAATACAAGTAACCTGCAGGGCCCTGTTTCAGGAAGCCGGTTTAGAAAACTCAGAGTGAAAAACGATAC
>NW_005187638.1:490830-493414 GCF_000239375.1 Pundamilia nyererei | reverse complement strand
CCAGAGTTTTCGTTAACTCAGGGTATACTTACTCAGTTTTTCCACTAAACCGGCTTCCTGAAACAGGGCCCAGGAAGGCTGTTGCTCCAGTCACACCGCTAAATCAAACTTTTAATAACAGGCAACAGTGACAACAGTTACCATACGGAACAAGCTCAAATACATGCATTAAATAATCAGTGTCGATTATCACTAACAAACCTGCTAGCAGCAGCCGCCAATCTTAATTTTAACCCAAAGTAGTGTAGTTACATTGGTTTTGAAATGTGGGTGTAGATATGAAGGTTTTAAATTCAAACTACATTAAAAAAAGCTTTAAAAAAGTTATGATCACTACTATAACGCTATACAGATAATTATCTTTGATTTAATCAGAGTTCTGCCTTTGCCAGCATGTAGTCCAGTTGGTTTTATGTGAACACAGTTGTGCCAGTTTGTTTTTCTCCTCCCTACAACTGCAGTATTCAGGAACCTTCAAATATAAATTCATCACAATCATCAAATGTCTTGTTCCATTTAGGCATTTATTAAAGCAATGACACATTCACTGTTCAGTTTATTCACCTTTTAAGAGGTAGCTTGAAAACACAGGAAGTAGGGACAAAGGTTTAAGTACATTTCTCAAATAAAGATGATTCCATCACATCTAGGCCAATGAAACAGACAGATGACTAATGTTCAGCCACAACAACAGGAACAATCATGCATTTGTCTGTTATTTAGCCTCGTGTACATTAATGCTTGTACCATTGTATAATCAGACTTCAGCACCACATCATCTTGCTGTTTGTTATAACCCCAAGTGAGTGATGCCATAAACTTAGCAGTAAAGAGTTTACTAGAAAGCCGTTCTCATAATCTGCAAACCGAGCAATAGACATTTGGTGGCAGAACGTTGGTTTAAGGGATTTCAGCATTGGCTTCATTTTTCCAACCAGAATTTACAGCCATCTGTTCTCTTCAAAACACCACATGGGAAGCTTGCATCTCTTAATCATTGAGCTCAGTTGCAAGATAACCTCAGAATTATCCAACTCAAAATGTACACTTGCTGTACTCCAGTGTAAATGTGTGTCCAATATCACCTATTGATGCTGCTGCTTAGATTAACAGACATTAAAAGGCAAACATTTTGATTGATCTGGTTTTAAACCTTCAAATGAGGGATTAGAGAAAAAATAAAATAAAATAAAAACCCTGGTCTTGAAATCTAAAGCCCCTGTGAGGTTGAGGTATGCAGACAGAACTCCACATCCTGACATTTGCCGAAACTGGTCGATGTAGCCAAGATAGCAGTTGCATCCCCAAGTCATCCAAAACTGCCTGTCAGGATGCCTGTCGACACAAAACCAAAGCACAAGTATTACTATTATTATTCAATCTGCACAGTGAAGGTAACTGAACTATTCACAGCAGCATGTTTCAGGCCTTCAGTCAGGTTCTGGTAAATTGTTTTTACTTAAACCTGTGCCAAGTCCTGACTTTCTCTCCCAATACTAAGATTCTCCAGCAGAGATGAGCCAGTCTCTGTCAGAGCAGTACAAGATTGGGTTCACACCATTTCTCCACATCCTTCATGTACATCACACATACCTGCAGTCAGTCAGCATGAGCTCCTTGCAGCATAATGTGTTATTATTCACTAATCAGTGCATACAGGGCAAAAACTTAAATACAAGTAAAAGTTGTCAGTGAGACCCACCTTCAGTCTGTAGATATCAGTACCACAGATCCTCTGCCTGCAACACAACCACTATTATCTCATCTATTCGCAACAGCCTTTTGCTCAGCGCCAGGCCAGTCTCAGTGTAATAACTTTAGATTTCCCACACACCACCCACCAAGAAACTGATTTGAATTGTCCAAGAATTTCCAGCCAGTGTCTGTCTGGATGTTCTCCTCCCACAAATGACTGATCAGTGCATCCCCATCGGAAACTCATGCCACTTTGGATGGAGTAAAATCTGAGTAAGCAGCAACATCTAGCTGCTGTAATGTTGTGAGTCTGTGGCATCAGTTGGTCCCTGTTAACTACACTAGCTAAGAGTCTGAAGCAAATCTAGCTTAACATCAGTCTGAAATTACACCAGGAATGACACAGATGTGAACATGACAAGACTGCTAAATAGTTCAATGCAGAACACGTCTATAAACTGAATTAAATTTACCTTTACGCCTAAAGGCGAGCAGTGTGTAGTTCTACTCCACTGCCAACACTCAGCCATCATGTCTGTTTAACACTGGGTGCCAGCATGTCTGCAAGAGAAACCAGTGCAACATCAGGATAGTCTTCAAGATGACAATTTGTAGGTGTTCACATTTAAGGAGTTTTTAGTTTGTCTGCATCCTCAGACTCAAGACAAAAATCATATCATCTGAGAAGGGATCCACTTTAAAGTGAAAACTAATGCAATGGCACAAACCACATTCACATCAAGCCCTTTTTTCTACACTGAAGTCAGGGAGCACAAACGTGCCAATTTATTCTTATGTTGTCACAGTTACTTCTGCTAGCAGACTTATGTGGCAGCATATCTGTGAGAACAATGGAGAAATATGTAGTTGCAAGGGAATCCCCCCAAAA
>NW_005187638.1:488114-489221 GCF_000239375.1 Pundamilia nyererei | reverse complement strand
AGGCCTTTTGACACAGGCAGGAATATTCAGAATAGCAAGTACTTTGTGATTTTACAGTATAGTACAGCAGTTTTTTATTTATATTAGAAAGAAGCCTAAGTGACTTAAAATAATGACAAAAGTAATTCAAGAAGACGGTAAACAGAGGAGGGGTATTTTTGTCCACTTACATGCATGAATAAAATACTTACATAACACTATTACAAAATTGACAACATCTGAGATTTTAGAATCCAGATTGTCCATAAAGTAAAGAACATCCTTAGATGTGAAAGAAGGTATATTGGAAAGAGTGAAACCCAACAGTGTATTTCAAACCAAAGAGCATTAACATACTGACATTTGAAAAATAGATGCTCTAATGTTTCTGCATCAGAAGAACAGAAAACACAAGAGTCGGACTCTAAATTAAACCTTTTGAATTCTCCAACTGGATAAATGTGAATACTTTAAAGTATTTTCGATAAGATTTAACAACGGTATGGGTATCGCTTTACAAGCCTTATTATAATTATTAAATGAAACGTCATTTTTATTTATCAATAAATTCTTCGTACCATAGCAAGTTTCCGTTTTTGTCAAGAAGATCAAAAATAAAACATACAACCCCATCATACCAGTTTGATTTAAATAAAGACTTCTTATTGACGACTATAACCCTATTATTCCACATCACAGAATTGTGAAGTGAAAAATTGTGGGTGAAAATTAGTTTCTCAAAACCCAAAGCCTATAATGAACTTATAAACTACACAACTTAAGAGGAATCTTAGAAAATTGCATTTGAGCAAAACTTCGAACCCCCTGACATTATTAAAGAGTTTGTTTGGAATATGGTACCACATAGATTGAGGATAGGAAATGCAATCGTTTAACCATGTGAGCCTGAATGCAGCAATAATGGATTCAAAGTCTAAAGCTTTTAAGCCCCCATTTTCATAGTCTTTAACCAATTGTGATTTGCATATATAATGCGTTTTATTTTTCCAGATAAAGCTGAATATAATAATCATTTTTGGAGATGTAAAAATTGAATAACAGGGGTATATGAGTCTTGAAAGTCCTTCTGCTTTAGACAGTAAGATATGGCCTAATATGGATAAATCA
>NW_005187638.1:484798-486377 GCF_000239375.1 Pundamilia nyererei | reverse complement strand
CGCACATCACTAGTTGAAACAAATAGGAACCCCACTCGACCTGTTTGTACCATGACTAAAAATAACTGTATCTCCCCATTGTTGTGACCAAAACTTCACATCATATTCCTCAAAATGAGTTTCCTGGAGAAAAAAACAATTTGCCTGTTGCCCCTTGCAGAACCAAAAAACAGCTTTGCGCTTAATTGAGTCTTTAAGTCCCCTTGTGTTAAAGGAAAATAAAGAAATGTTAGTTTTCAATTGGAACACAGAACACATGAATAGCTTTAAAGATGAAGTTTAGGAGGTTGAGTAGGAAAGTCTTGAGGTAAAAGTCCCATCATCTGAAATGTTCCACTATATTCCTTTCGTAGTCAGATGTCAGCCCGTACCTGGGGTCTCTTCCCTGATGCGTTTGCCTTCTATGAAACCAAAAGGGCCCTTGAAGCCTGCAGCCTTGCCTTCCTTCCGAGCCTGGTCGATTTCTGGCCACAATGCTTGTCTGGATCTCCAGTCCTCCGGGGGTCAGGTCTTCAGCAAAGCGGATGCCTTCTTCTTTGCACACGGGAGAAGCCTTCGTTCACCTCCAGATGTCATCTCTCACGGCACGTCTCACAAACAGAATAATGATTTGTCGATGCCGCTCTTCCCACTCTGTGGACAACATCTTCTTTAGGTCCGGAGCAATCCTTCCTAGAAGTTCCACCCCTTCTTCTCTGATATTTTCATTTATTTTCTCCTTTTTCTTTGATACGGAGACACCATCTTCTTTTCTATCTTTCCTGGCTCAACACACGCTCTTTAATGTCGTCATTATCTTTTTTGAGTGATTCAATCTCTTTTTCCAGGTGTTGTATTTTCTTTTTGCATTCTTGTAGCTCCTCTGAATCAAACTGCACCGATTTAGCGATGGAAGCCAGCATGGCGCTATGTTGTTGAATTTGTTTGCTAACTTCGTCCATGCGGTCATCAACACGTTTTCCAAGATTCTCAGTAGCTTTTAGTATACTGTCTTTGGATGTGTTGGAGTCGTTATCATTAGCCGTACCTTTTGCTTTTTTCTCCATATGTGGTTTTTTCAGGAGTATTATCAGGGGTTGTTAACAGTCTGTCCCTCTTGTTGTGAAAGGAAGGTCTTTCACTGCCGGAGGTTTCGTGTTGTTGTTTTTCTTCATGTTCGGGCTGGAACATCGTCAATATAACTCAAAGGAGTGAAATATATAACTTCAAGATTATCATCATCATCATCATCATAGTTTATTTATATAGCACTTTAAAAACACACAAGGCTGACCAAAGTGCTGAACAATAGAAATATAAGAGATTATAACATTAGTGAGGAGTTCAGACGGATGTGACTGCTCAGCCCGCCATCTTGCCCTGCCGCCTTTGTGTGAGGACCTTATCAGGAGGAAGTCGGCTAAAGCTGAAGCTGCGGCCTGGCCCGTCAGGTCTGAGTCTAGCTTTTTTGTTTTTTGCTTTTTTTCTCCATCTTTATTTCAGGTAATAACAAATATACAGTGGCGTGCAAAAGTATTCGGCCCCCTTGAACTTTTCCACATTTTGTCACATTACAGCCACAAACATGAATCAATGTTAT
>NW_005187638.1:481644-483244 GCF_000239375.1 Pundamilia nyererei | reverse complement strand
CAATATCCAGAGTACAAGTACAGTGAAGATTTTGAAGCAGTTCCCCTGATGGTCCACTGGCTTCAAATCGGTCTGCTGCGCGGCCTCTTGACTTAAGAAAATCTCCTGTGTTCTGGGCCAAGTTATTAATCAACAGCAACAACATGATGTTGAGGAGGACAATCTTCAGAATGATCAGGAAGAGGCTGCTGTTCCAGCAGCAGGCACAGAAATAAATCCTCCTCAAGTTGAAGGACCCTGAGTCAATAACAGAGCAAAGATCCCAGCAGGAGAGATGGAAATAAACGCGGCCCAGCAAGCAGAAGATTCCATAGCTGAAAAAATGAGGTGGTTCTGGGATAACGAGGAGGCTGAGAGTGATAGTGTCCCTGAGAGTGGTCCTGACAGTGACGCCGATCACAGTGACACTGACGACAACGACAGTGATGATGATGGAGCCGAGGGAGGAGGAGGATGATGAAGAGGAAGATGGGAGACCCAGAAAACAATGCTCCTGGACACTCAGTGTTGACATTTCCAATTTTTTCTTTGGAAGGTTCACCAGCATACCCACAGCGGCGAAAGAGCATACCTCTGTGACCAGTGTGGCAAAAGGTTTAGATCTTCATCAAATTTGACGGTTCACAAGCGGATCCACACCGGCGAAAGAGCATACCTCTGTGACCAGTGCGGTAAAAAGTTTAGATCTTCATCTAATTTGAAGGTCCTCAAGCGGATCCACACTGGAGAAAGACCATACCTCTGTGACCAGTGTGGGAAGTCCTTTAAACAGTCAGCGCATTTAAAGAAGCATTACCGTACCCACACACCAGAGAATCCTGTCAACGTTGACCATGAAGCTGTACCGGCATTTCCACAATGACCACACTGAAAATGTTAAAAGCCTATTTGTAAAGCATAAAATATTAAAAAGACAAAAAACACTTGATTAAAATACATGATTAGACTCTTAAATTCATATACAAGTGCTGTTTTCTGTTGTAACTTTTCGGTTACCATTGTTTTATTCAACTTCCTTTTTGCTTTGTCTGCTTTTTCTATTTGCTTGTCTTTTTTTTCTTGAGTTGCAGTGCATTTGACCTATGAAGGCCACCGTACACCCCACCTTAATAACATTGTAATAAAAACTCGAGGACTTAAAACCTTTATATCACAGACCTTGTGTTCTCGAACCAACTACGATAGACATGTTTCCAGCAGTGAGACTAATTACACCACAAAAAATTGATCGTTGATCTGTGTGTTCTGTCTAGTATTACACAGATGTTTATATAAACAGTGATTCCTACAGTAATATACAGTAAATGCTTACAGTCCAAGGATACCTATAATTACATTACTGTCCACAGAGTCACACAGAAGACATAGATTTTATTGTGAGCTGATTATAAATCAGGACGCTCTAGGCCGCAAGTCGATGATCGATTTTGTAATTGTATCACCAGACCTGCGACTATATGTTCTGAACACTTGGGTAAAGAGAGGGGCTGAGCTGTCAACTGATCACTTGGATCAGGTGGCGGGGGAGGACGCTGGACAGACCCGGTGCACCTAAACGCGTAGTGAGGGTGTGCTGGGAACATCTAGCAGAGGCCCCAGT
>NW_005187638.1:462119-463254 GCF_000239375.1 Pundamilia nyererei | reverse complement strand
GCATCAGATGGGGGGCAAGCATCGGATGCATTTGGAATGGGGAGGGGAGTGAGTGTGCATCTGTGTCAGTGTACATGCGTATGTGTACGTGTGTTTGTGCATCCTGTGTTCAACTTAAGAGAGTGTCCTATCACCCAGTTAACCAACAGTCCTTCAGCCAACGGAGGTGTCCTTGAAGGATTTTCTTTCTTTCTCTCTGCCTGGCTTGTGGATAACCAAAGAACCCTTGTAATGCATTTCACTAGCTGGGCCCACATCCTCATTTTAGGTTTGACAGCATTTTAGTAGATAAAAGCGAATCAATAAATAATTTTGCAAAGTCATTTGGATTCGATTTCGGAGCAGTCCTGAGTCTGTCTTTGAAATTCTGTGGCTGAATAGATAAACATGAATTGAGCTGCAGTTTGGGGACGCTCTCGAAGGGGACTGGCGATGGCTCCCAGGCTTGGCAGCTTGTAGTTGGAGGTGAATATGTCTTGTTAATATGTCCTTGTTTCCATTCTGTGAAATAAATGCATAAGGTCTAATATGACTACGTCATTTTACTGTTCTCAGCTGAGGCTATTAACTAACTATAAATACACCCAAATGTGTATTTCCTAAGCCTAGAAGAAGAACAAATGACAGAAACTGCATACATCACAGAAAACAGAATTTGTAACATGATGTAAGGTTTGTTTTAAATTCATGCCATGGTCAACACTGTCATTAGCATCAGTATTTTACTCCTCAACATTTACCACAGGTGGCCAAGTCCAAGTATCAGGGCAGCTGACATTCTTAGAGAGGCAATAAAAACATATTTTCTTGAGCTGCTGCTCATTTCCTTTTCTTTACTAAGAAAATGGGGAAAAAAGGTGTGGTGATTTACTAAAATGTGGAAACATGCAGAAACAAGCATACAGTATATAAGGGAAAGGGATTCTTCAACACAAAACAGCACAAAGTCAAGATTTCTTGTAATTTTCAAGTTGTCTTTGTCTGTCAAGATGATCCCACTCTGTCTCAACACTCTGGAGGCCAATCTTATGACTGATAGTGTTGAACATGCTACCTTCACTGTTCATCTGGTATAGACGAGTCTTTTTTTAGGCCTGACATTACTTTGTTCTCCACTTGTCCAGTTTGCTGTTTT
>NW_005187638.1:458658-460352 GCF_000239375.1 Pundamilia nyererei | reverse complement strand
TTTTTTTTTGTAAACAAGGTTGAGTCCATCAGCTCAGCAATAGTACCTCCTACATGTGACCCATCCACATTTAGTCCCTGTTCCCTTATATCAGTTTGAACCCATCTCAATTACAATTCTTAACGAGATGGTTAGGCAAATTAAACCTTCCATTTCTCCTGTGGATGTGATCCCTCCATGGCTCTTTAAAGATGTTTTCCCTTCAATTGGAACCACAGTCCTTGCAATTATAAATAGCAGTATTACTTCCAGTGTGGTTCCTGATGGTTTTAAACATGCAATTATAAACCCTTTATTAAAAAAACCTGGCCTCAACCCTTTAGCTTGCTCAAATTTTAGACCCATTTCAAGACTTCCATTCCTCTCAAAGTTATTGGAAAAAATAGTTTTTACCCAGCTGAATACATTTTTAGATACTAATGGTATCATGGAAGTTTAAACATCTACACTCCACTGAAACAGCACTTTTACGTGTTTTTAACGATATCTTTTTAGCTAGCGATCGAGGAAGTCCTGTGATCATTGTGCTTTTAGATCTTACTGCAGCATTTGATACTGCTGACCACAATATTCTTATCTCTCGTTTGGAACACCTGGTTGGCATCAAAGGTGCAGCACTGGATTGGCTTCGTACATATTTGAGTGGTAGAACGTTTAGTGTTAAAGTGGAAATTTTGAGTCGACCTCAGCCCCCCTTTCTTGTGGGGTGCCCCAGGGCTCAATCCTTGGCCCTCTTCTTTTTTCATTATACCTGCTTCCTTTGGGGTCTGTTTTTTGTACCTCAGCCACACATAAGTCAAATATCTGGTGGTCTGCAAATCTCATTCTGACAAAGTGACAGTAAATTTAAATTAGGTCTCCGATCACAGAGACCTAAATATTACATTTTTAATCAAATTAAACATGAAATATTTCACAATTTTTTGAAACAGTGGTAGTTTGTGTGTTTAAAAAAACTTGTTTTTGTTCAACGCTACATTAATTTAAACAAATTGAGGTCAAATTCAGAGAGGAAGGTATAAAAACTATCCACAGCTTCATCTAAAGAGAGCCTGCGGTGAGTTGTTGTGAACTAGATTCATGTCCTGTTGATGCCCAGATGCATATGCATTCTGAGTAAACAGGCTTGGTGGGGTGTGGGAAGCATAGAAGTAGCCAGTCACAGCTTGCATCTTGCAGTCCACTTGTGGCTTTGTTTGTTTTTCACAAGCACTGATTCTGGCACATACCAGAATACTTTAAAATGAACTTTTCTCTTTAAAAACACACTTTGATGCTAGAATTCTTTTGCACTTGCATGCCAATAATTGGACACAGGATTACATGCAGGAAAGTTTTTGGCATGTCTTCATCTCTTGTTTGTAGTCCCTAGATGTCCCTTCCTGTCCTATCAACAGTATGTACGTTGGACCAGCTCAGCCCGCAGTGGTCTCAGTTATGTGCATCACATAATACACAGCTTTAATTCTCCACAGGGCTGTTAAGAATTTCCTAATCTACAATATTGTTCATGAGTATAATGTACTTTTTTTATACACTATATACTTACCAATATCGATATTGCACTTATGTGTATCTTAAATATCTATAACACAGTTCACCCCGTGGTTATTATTTGTTCTGTATACAAGGAACACTGATTTATAACTTTATAATACTCTAAGTAAACAAAAATATATCTCTGATCTACATTA
>NW_005187638.1:429223-430607 GCF_000239375.1 Pundamilia nyererei | reverse complement strand
CACCATATACTCTGGCATCAGAGAGGGCCAGTAAAAGGCAGATTTAAGGCTGATGCAGATGCCATTCCTCTGGGTAGATGAAAAAGGAAATTACAATGACAAAGACAGATTCTTTTGTAAGACGGATTCTTTTAACCGCCTTAATGAAGATATTCTGTCAGGATTAGACGGGTAAAATGGGGAACAACCATTAAGATACTTAAAGACAAATGGATTCATAAATGAACTGGAAGCCAGTGAAGGGAAGCTAAAACTGGAGTAAAGTGCTCTTGCTTGCTCGCACCAGATAAACATTGTTTAAATAAAAGCATATATTCATGTTTCAAGGTTGTGTTTGGCCTGAATTGTTACACTAGGACTTAAACAAATGGAGTGCTTATGAGGATATCATGGTCCACAGTATCAAAAGCAGCTGTTAAGTCTAAAAGCACGAGTAGCACGCAGTCACAGAATCAACTGCTAATATGTCGTTACAAACCACAAACGAATGGACTCTGTACTGTTGTTTTGAACAACGTGAGTATACAAACATGGAAGTTTGTCTTGAAACAACAACTGTTTTCACCTTCATTTTCAGAATAGTATTTAGAATTTTTCTAAATACTAATAGATTCTGGACTTTAATCTCAAAATTTCACATTTATTCTTAAAATGGGGTTTTTATTCAAAAAGTAATGCATTACTCTGTTTAATTCTTAAAAGTAATCCCGATATTACTTAATTATGCCCCAGAGAAAGTGATTTGGTACACTCATCACATGAACTGAAATACATTGTCACACAAATACAGTTTAACTATGTAAACTGTAGGCTACAGAGCCCCACACTGACACAAATCTATGTCTGTATGTCCGTCATGAGAACATGTGTACTGTTTGATAACTCTTTTAGTGTTTGAGCATAAACACAAAGCCGACAATACAATGTTTTTTTTATTTCTTGCGGATAAATGAAGAAACCTGGGTTTTCCACATACCAGAAAAAACAAACGCACAAACAAAGAAACCCACACATCAGAAAAACAAACTTTACAAAACCTGGAGAACAACAAAACCACTTTAAAAAGGACAAGCAAAATAAAAATGAATGAGGGGTGACTGAAGACAGT
This sequence comes from Pundamilia nyererei, assembly GCF_000239375.1. Classification (NCBI taxonomy): domain Eukaryota; kingdom Metazoa; phylum Chordata; class Actinopteri; order Cichliformes; family Cichlidae; genus Pundamilia; species Pundamilia nyererei. The sequence continues at coordinate 429,499 of NW_005187638.1, read as the reverse complement.
ACTGCAAACAAAACTAAGCTGCCATGATAGAGGCATTGTGGCTTGTGTTGTTGTGCAACGAGTGACATCTATTGACAGCCACATATCAGTCTTCAGAGGAAAACACAACCTCAGGAGGATGCAGTGTTGCGCACATCTTATACATACATATTTGAGTATGAACATTATGCTCCACATGCTGTAGTGACCTTCAGTGTCTTTTAATGAATCGCAATCCTGATATTTGTTTCCTAAATTTAAAATAAAGGAAAATTCTCCATCTATTGAATTCATGGG
>NW_005187638.1:426962-427941 GCF_000239375.1 Pundamilia nyererei | reverse complement strand
ACATAAGCATGTTAAGGATGTTTAAATATTACACTTGTCATAGCTGTGGCGTTTCTGTGAAAACCCTAAAAGGTCATTTAAACATCATCAAGGCCTATACAAAATGAGGCACCAAAGTGCCTGTTGTTACAATGTTACAAGTCTCACATGTGTGTGATTTGGGTTTTTTCCCCAGGGATCATTTATAGAGCAACGTGATTTTTTTTGTATTTAACTAGCAAGTAACTAGCAGGTTGCTTGCTGTCAGTCTTTCCCTGATTAAAAAAATGTGTTAACCCACTCTTTTCAATCTGCATGATATTGGGCTATTAACACAGCTCATGCTGGCATCTCATGCCACACCCATGCAGCCTGTTTCTTAAAATTTGGCCAAAAATGTACACATGTGATCTGCTGGAGGTCATTTTATGTGACTGGCAGTGCTTGTGATGTTTTTTCTTGCCCAAAGAGGCAGATACTGATGCAGATACTGATCCTGTGGCCGGGATGATGCACTTCTACAGCCCTCTCCTCCTGCACTCTTGAGACTCTGCTGAGAGATACAGCAAGCCTTCTGGCAATGGCACATCTCATGTTATCAGTGGGTGACAAAACAGTAGCAAAGAGCAAAAAACTAGAACAAAAGGAGGGATAAACAGAACAATGGTCTTTGACCACCTTTCGGGCATTATACTTCGAACCTCAGCTGCACCTGTAGTCAGGTGAATATGTATTGAAATGCAATTTTGCAAGTACCCAAATATAATAACATTATATTTGGGTATATATATAATATATAATCTGTATTTTGATTATGAAAAATTTCAGTAATATTTAGGTGACGGTAAATTTCAGTTATTTTAAGCCATCTGGCAACCCTACTATAAATTTTCCCACTTGAATTTCATTTGAGGAGAATGAGAAACAAACGTCATGACAAAAATCTTAAATGTTCACAATTTTATTAACAGAACTTAGAATAAACAAACAATAAACACCT
>NW_005187638.1:424235-425764 GCF_000239375.1 Pundamilia nyererei | reverse complement strand
AATTTATGACAGTATGTTTGCACTGAAGCACCGCAGCAATTTCCTAATGTTGTAAACCTGCTCAACATTTGGCAATAAAACCCTTTCTGATTCTGATTCTGATTCTGATTGACTTTTTACTCTGGAATGTAGTCATGAAAGGGGCTTGACCTTAGTAACATCAACCATTTACAAGAGAAAAATGTGCAATTAGTGTTCATTTTAAAAATAAACATACTGGGAAATTGGTGGGCTCATGCAACACAGCATCACATTCACTTTGTGGTCATCAAACAAGATTTTTAATGATCAAGTAAAGGTCACAACAAGGTCCGCAAACCTCATTAAATGGTGAAAGAGTTTAACTCTCAGAAGTTTACCGAAATTAATTTTTTTTAACTTAAGCACACTTGTAGTTGTTCGGTGTTTAGAGTAATTCGTTTTGGCCTTATAATAATCAAGGCCATATCCAGGAAAGCTGAAAACTGAAATCTGTCTAACGGTTTAAGCTAAAAATAGCCTGGGGAGGCTTCTTGTCAACGAGCTACATATCCTGTCGATACCAAATATCATGTGCGTTCTGAGTAAACAGGATTGGCGGGGTGTCGGCAGCAGAGAAGTAGCCAGCCGCAGCTTGCATCTCACAGTTCGCCTGCCACATGTGGCTTTGCTTGTTCTTTCACAGCCACTGACGAATACGTAGCAACATTCTTTGAAAGACAAACATGCAAAACGTTTGCTGTGATTTGGCACAGGTGCAGGTGCACTGGTGCTACAACATGTGCATCTAATGAGTGCAATGTTCATTGTTTCCATACATAAATGTTTCTGGGTTTGGTCTTCTGATAATCTTTCAGTTATCAGAAGTATGCAGCAATACTTTTAAGAACTTCTCTGTAAAGGTATTAGAATGTGCATAAATATTAATTTAACTGTCTAGTAAAGCCTATTAAATTGTTATAATAATACTTTCCTCTGCAGCAATCTCGTGTTGCATCTGTCCCCTCAATTTTAATAGTGCTTAGTTTTCACACAGTCACTCTCATATTTACCCCTAATACACTGAGCTGCACCCATACATGCATCCAGCAGACCACTTTTCACACAGATAAGTAGGGAGGGGGGCCGGCGGATCTTTTTACACCCCAATTTCCTACACCTATCTGGGGCTGGGGTCATACATGCCAAACCTCCCGATTTTTCCGGGAGAATCACGAATTTCAGTGCCCCTCCTGAAAAATCTCTGGGAGCCACCGTTCTCCCAGATTTCTCCTGATTTTCCACCCGGACAACAAAATTGAAAAACCATATCCCAGAATTCAGTGATGTACAATCACTCACTTCCGGCCTACCTGGCTTTCAGAGGTCCTCAGGTGGATGCAGCGTCTGAATTCTGACAGCCCCGGCTGGGGGACAGTAATGACGGTGACAATTTACTTACTTTAAATAAATAATTTTAAATAATTAAACACTGTGAAATTGAAGTTTTTTTTGTATTTGTATATTTGAATGTCCCCCTAATTCTGAGGTGTCAAGGTTGGCAAGTATTG
>NW_005187638.1:421368-423029 GCF_000239375.1 Pundamilia nyererei | reverse complement strand
CATCCACGAAAAACAGGATTTCTGAAATGTAATGGAGTTATCTCACTAATTGTGCAGTATTATCCTAATATATTAATATTAGGATTAGGGAATCCTAATATTTATCTTATTTTACATTATGTTGCTTTGATAATGTAAAAGAGTCAGGGGGAATAATTTTGTCGTATATTTTGTTTTGGTTTACATAACAATACATACAACAACAAATAAAGTGTTTAGCCCAGCTCTGTTTGCATAGCACACAGGGAAAGTGTCATATCACAGTTCATGAGATAAGAGGATTACAATCTGCTCTGAAGTGGCAAGGCTCACCAACCAGCAAACGTACAGTGACCTTTAATCATCAAAGCACCTGATCTGCTTTTTGCACCAAGGAAGAACTATTGTATCATATGGTAATTATGTTGATCTGTTGATTTTGTATTTAGTCACTATGTGGTGCAGCTTTTGAATGATCAGATTACAAATTACAGGCTACAAAAAGATTAACACATAGCTTGCAAAAGAGAAAAGAATTTGAAATATTTTATATATATATGGTGAAAACCCCCCAAACAAAAATACAAACAAAAATATTTAACCACACTTTACCACACAATTTAAAGTCTTACCATTTCCTGAAATTTAGGTACAAAAAACAAAACAAACAAAACAAAAAGTTAATTTAATGGGAGAAAATGACCACTAATCTCTTTTTTCCTGTTTTAATTTTTTAATTATATTTTTAGTGTTAAGAAAAGCATCTAAGTTAAAACAGAAGTCTTGAAAACACTGAAAGTGTACTAATACAAATATGCACCACAACAAAGACTCTTGTTCAGTAGGTTTCAGTTCACTACATAGTTATTTGTGAGTGGGAGTCCAGTAAACTTTGCACGGGACAGCTAATTTAGTGCATCTGCACTGACAATAGTCTCAAGATAGTTACTTCTGTAAAAACATTCTTTGGACAGTTGAAACCACAATCAGCTACCAGAATGTTGGTAAGGAAAAAGTATGAATAGGGCTGATCCAGAAGAATGCTCCAAAGCATAGCACATCATTTATAAAACATGGCTTGAGCGTGCATGGCTCCCAGGATTGATGATGAGACACAGGGCAGAAGCAGCCAAATGAATTCTGATGTGTTCAGAGCTGTCACAGCTTCAGTTCTTCCAGGAAGGGTTTTCACAAGGTTTAGGAATGTGTTCATGGGAATTTTTGACCATTCTTCCATATGTTACGTTAGACTCTGCCCTGTATGCTAAAGTTACTCCATGATGTTGAAGTCATGACTCTTTGCAGGCCAGTCAACGTCTTTCACACCAAACTCACTCATCTATCTTTATGGACCTTGCTCTGTCATATAGCAACAGGAAAGGGGCCATCCCCAAACTGTTCTCACAAAGTTGGCAGCATGAAATTGCCCAAAATGTCTTTTTATGCTGAAGTATTAAGAATTTCTTCCACTGGAACTAAAGGGCAGGGCTCACTTCCTGAAAAACAATGCCATACCATAACTCCCCCTTACATGGCGTACCACTTCATGGTGGAGTTGCTGTCATTCCTATTTGCTTCCGCTTTGTTATAATACCACTCACAGTTGACTGTGAACCATTTAGTAACAAATGTGACGTCCTATCACCAATGTTCCCTCTAATGTTTCACGTGTCTGAGCGAAC
>NW_005187638.1:414610-420337 GCF_000239375.1 Pundamilia nyererei | reverse complement strand
GCACATAAGGACGCTGTCATAGCCTGTCAGCGACGTTGATTAGCTGCGTATATACGAATGTGAATCGCGTGATTGGCTGGACTATGGGATAAGGTGGCATCGTTGTAATCAGCCAGTCACTGACTGACTCACACTGAAAACAGAATTGTTAAAGTATTAATTTTAATTTCAGTTCAGGTTGGATATTTTTTGTGCGCAATGCAGTTTTTTTCTGCGCAGACACCGTGCCAATTGCGCACGTGCGCAGCTTAGAGGGTTGCTAGAAAGATTAATAATTCACACATATAGGGGACACACTAAACTAGGCTGGACCCTGTGAATGAGACACATAGTTGCAGGAAGCATCCAGTAGATCTACAGAGATAAGTTGAGAAAGTGCTTACATACATTTTTGATCCCAAAAGAAACAAAAGTAACCATTAAAAAGCCTTCTTATTGCATTATTGTATAAAAGGAGTACTGATATCCTTCTGTTTCAGCTCATGTTTGGCTGTTTCAAGTATGCATGTAAAATAAATTCAATTAAAAAAAAGACTAAAACCAAATTTATTCTTCAGTGGGGGAAGAAACTGCCTAATAAAGAGCTACTTTAATGTTTTGTTCAACTATGTGTAGTATTTTGGATGCCTCAGAAAGCAGCTATCCAGATGAGTGGCTAGCTGCTTGTATAGTGAATTCAAAGAACCACAGATTTACAGGTTACAGAGGGTTTGTTAGTTTGCAGACTATTTACAGACAGAAAAATAAGACTCTGCTTTTTTCTGCTTTTTTGGGCAATGACCAATGAACATATTATTATTAACTTTGTTTGAATATACTTTTACTTATTATCTATTTGTTTTCTGTGACGTTTTCAGATTATCGTTTTAAAGTCACAACACCAAATTTTAAGTACATACATTGTAGCTATGTGAAATGGGGATTGCTTTGCTTGTATTATGGAAAATATGAGTTGCACCATGCACTTGCTGCAGTCAAGTACTTGTGTGGTGACCTCATTTAAACTCCCCCCCCACAATCATTTCTCACCTCTCAGAGAATTGCTCAATGTGCTGTGGCTTCTTCAACTGTAAGTAGTTTCTTATTATATTATATCAGATTAACAAAAGACATTTTTGGTCACTGATGTTTAAGGGTATCAGCCTCTGAAACAACTGTTCACAGTATTGATATAATTTGCTGTATAGTTTTACTTTCACACTTTCACTTTGACCAGAAATAGAATCAGAATACAGGTTTTTGTTGTTGCTGCTGTTTTGTTTTTAGAATCATGAGCAAGACTTTTAACAGTGATCAGAATATTTTCATGCTTTTAGCAATGTTGAAAGTTTTCTGATCACATTTGAAATTTTACCACACTGTAAAAGTATGATTGTTTTTTTTAAACTCACACATTCTTTAATAACTGAAGATAACCAGAAAAACCCAACAGATCAAACATGCATTGATCTGTGCATTGCATTTAAAATAATTATTTGAAACCTTTTACCAAAATGTTGGGATGTAGATGCATAAAGTATTGTTCTGTAACTTGTAAATCAGTAAAATCCTGATACAAGTACAATCCCGAGAAATTCTGTTTTGCTTCTTTTGACTTTCACTTTTTTCTCTCCAGTACCTTTACTCTCCAGGCTGTCTTCCACTGCCTCCCTACCTTCACGGTAAATAATGTTTAAATATCACAGTCTATGGAGACTCCTGCCTGGTTTTATCTGTCCACCAGTCAATCACCATTAAAAACAAGAAAGGGCTGAGAGCTGATCCCTGTTGTATTAAAATGTGCTTTGGTCTATCTACAGTGTTGGGAAGGTTACTTTTAAAATGTATTCCATTACAGATTACAGAATACATGCCCCAAAATGTATTCTGTAACGTATTCCGTTACGTTACTCAATAAAAGTAACGTATTCTGAATACTTTGGATTACTTAATATATTATCATGCTTTTTACAACTACGTGAATGTACTATTGCTGTGATTTATTACTTTTACTGAAGGTCCGAACCGTAGTAAAGGGACCTCTGGCTAATACGTCGGGTTCGTGACAGGCTCGTAGCCGAAAAATAGCTTTACTTTGTTGTCTGGGTCAACTCTGCTTGCGAGAGACAGAGAGAGGCGTTGAAAGGCTGCTCCAACAGAACTTGTTGTTTCGGAGGAAAACACGAACACAGCCTACAGTCGAGTCTTAATAGCTTACTTACAACTGGGCTCGTCAGGCTCTCTTCTTGGCTGCAGTGGTTATTATTATATTTACATGCTTCCAGCTCCCGTTTCTCCTCGATGACAACTCGTACTTTTCCACTCACCTTTTTCTCCCTCCTCGTGCTCACAGACACATAACGGGTATGGCAGTCCATTCTCCCAGCAGCACGGACTACACTACCCATGATGCTACATTCTTTAAAGCAGTAGCATTATGTCTATTAACTTAGCACAACAACAACAACAAAAAGGCGCTCTCTCACCCACGAAACACACAGAGAGAGGGTGTGACACTGTAACCATGGCAACCGTAACGCTGCCGCCTGGAACAACAGAACGTAGCTGTCAAACAAAACCCAAACAGTCCTGACCCGCGACAATATGAAACAGGGAAGTACCGCAGTGTATTCCATTAATTTCAACAAAGTAACTGTATTCTGAATACCACCTTTTTAAACGGTAACTGTAACGGAATACAGTTACTCATATTTTGTATTTTAAATACGTCCCCAACACTGTCTATACATCTACGTTTGTAAGATTTTCTTCTAAATATTGGAATGTTTTTCTTCCAGATTCCTTGCTAGCTTGATTACGACTTTGACTGGAAAAAAAAGACACAAATCAGTTTGTGTGCAGTCAAAACAAAACTGCAGCACTTGAGTCGTGCGCCACTGGATTATACTGGCCATCACATAAATAAGTGTGTAGTTTGTGAACACTGAAAACTTTTTTCTTTTAATTCATACTTTGACCTATGCTGCCTGGTTATAAGTGTAGAAATTAGTTGTTATTGTTATTCTTCAGTTATACAAGATTAATAAAAGCAATGATCAACCAAAGTTATTCCTGCAGAATCAGCAGCGACAACAGCCTGTGTAGATTCACTGTAAATGGTTTGAATTTTACAGGAAGTACATTTTCTGTGCTTCAGCCAATCACAGTGATTTCCACTTGGTAAACCTTGATCAGCTTGTGACTAAATCTTCCTTTGAGTGGGAAGACATCAGTTGTGTGAAAGAAGGCTGAGGTACCACAATGATCAGAAGACTGCTTTCTTTGATTCTTCTAAGTACATTGTGTAAGTTGACTTCACTGAAACATCTGACATTGTAAACAATATAAAACAAAAATCTGTAAGGTTGAGTAATGTTTATATATAGATGATACCTTTTTAAGTGCTTTGTCCTGTCATGTTCTAACCAATTTTTGTTTTGTTTTTAGCTTTGACCGAAGGGGATGAGGGTCCTTTCCAGAGCTCTATAACTATGACTAAACTTGGAGATAATGTGACTCTGACATGTAAAATCCCTAGGGATGATGTTGGGTTGTCTTACTGGTATAAGCTGAATTTTGGAAGCGTGATTGAAACAATTGCTTCAGGAAGTTTTGACAAAATATCACTAAAGGGACCATTTAACAACTCAAGATTCAATGCCACAAAAGTGGGTGATATCTATTCTCTTACCATAACAAATGCAACCAAAGAAGATGAAGCAACTTACTTATGCCAAGCAGGAACGGCATACATAATGGAATTTTTTAATAGCACGCTTTTGGTCGTGGATGGTAACGTATTTTAATTTGACTGTTTTTGTCATATCTGCTTCTAAACCCAAATAATTACAGTTAATGCTGTTTCATGACTTTTTATGATTCACACAGATACAAAAACGCTGCAGAAATCTTTCACCGTGAAACAAACTTCAGACGTGGAGTCAGTACATCTGGGTGATACAATGACTCTGCAGTGTTCGCTCCTCTCTGAGAACAAAGATGACACAGATCAGTGTCCAGATGAAGACAACGTGCACTGGTTTAAAGGTGCATCAGAATCCCATCCAGGCAGCATTTACCACGGCAGTCTCAGAAATAAAGAGGACGGGAGATGTGACTACAGTCTGTCCAAAACTGTAACAAACTCATCTGATGCTGGGACGTACTACTGTGCCGTGGTGACATGTGGACAGATCCTGTTTGGTGAAGGAACTGAAGTGGAGATAGGTATGTTTTTGAAGTATTATTTTAATATTTGCTTATCTGTACTAGTTGTTGCTGCACTGATTTTGTGAGCATGTAAGAGAGCAATTTAAGTTTGATCGATCTTATATAAACATTATAATGTTCTTAAGCCTCACTGGTTTCTTTGCCCTATGAAGTAGTTTTTCAGTTTGCAGCCCACATGAGTTGATAAATTCACAGGTGGCATTCAGCTGCCTCTGTGACCTTTGCTTCTTTTTTCTCTGTACTTTTCTGTGTATGTGTTTTATCCCCATTTCCTGCATTGTTCACGTAAAGGCCTCTCTGTTTCAGCTGCTCATGTTGTCTTGTGTACTTCACATGATGATTTTTGTTGTGACAGTGTTGTTCATATGAACACTTAAAATACACCACAATCCAATAGGAAAATTGTATAATAAGAATATGTCACATGAAGTTTACAGGCAAGTTAATAAATTAGTTTTGTTTTATTTTTTCAACTGTGTTTAAACTCTCCCAAATATGAACGTGCTGATGTTTAGCAGAGGGGTGCACTATGACACATGTTCAACATAGCTGGGCTCTTTGTGACAAAATCTAAAATGCAGTGAGAGATGATTGGTCTCATTATCATCTTTCGCTGCAGAAAATCATTAATCTTGTGATTTGATCATGACAAACCCACTGATGAGTAAGATAAATTTATCTGTACAAAGAAATTAAGGGAAACAGTTATTCATATTAAAAAAGGCTACAACTGTATTTGTGAACTCTTTCTGCACCACTCTCTTTTATTTCCCGTATATTGACAAATTTCCATGAAATAGTAATTTATCTGTATTATTTTTTATTTATATTGTACAATCCAATGGTGAGTAAATGCAATGGGTGAATAAATGAATGCATTCAACACGAGGTACAACATTCATTTTGCCAGATTCAAAGAGCGTCACCTTTGTGAAAGTGGAAATTGAACTAAGCTACACATAGTTCACTAGCCCATTAATCTGGCTTTGTTGTACAGCTGTTACTTTGTAATGTAGGGAAGAAAAAGTGCTCTTGAGGTTGAGGAGAAAAAGGTTGTCTGCAGGCATGTCATGATTTTCAGGGTGGGCCAAGTTCTTTTTAATATAATTGTTCTGAAGTAGTGCTTAGTAAAAGTTGAACGTATACATAAAAAATCATGAATGAATGTCTGAACTTTTATGATAATTTATTACTGCACATGTAGGAAAATGAGTCAATGAAGTGGTTGGAGTCCAGAATGTTTTTTGTTTCTAGTCTTAAAGTCCTAAATATGAAAACAATCATTATATGTACTTAACATAGAACTGATCTGTATGTAGACGTGCACTGTTACACAGACTTATAAATGAGATGTTAAATGTCTGGGATGTTTTCTCATCCCAGAGGGGTTCCCGCTGGTTACTGTGCTTGTGATACTGCTGACCTGCTCTGTGGTTGTGAATATTGCACTGATTCTCACCAGAAAACAAAAACCAGATTGGAAACACAGCAGAGGTAGGTTACTGACACATGCATACA
>NW_005187638.1:412803-414590 GCF_000239375.1 Pundamilia nyererei | reverse complement strand
CACACACACACACACACACACACACACACACACACACACACACACACACACACACACACACACACGTACGAGTAACATCGGGTGTCGCCTGCTGCTGCTGTTGCTCATCTGCTTCAAGGTTCTGCTCAAAATTCAGAGATTCTCTTCCGGATCCCTTGATTATAATGAGTGTTTTTTTGAGTTACTGTTTACTGTCATGCTCGTGATTGGCCATGTCTACAAAATTACATCTTTCAGCACTTTGCGTGAAAGGTTCCAGTTTTGGTTTATTTAGTGGATGGTCCTCTGAGGGAAAAAAAAGAAGGGGAACAAAGTTTCCAGTTCATGAACTGCAAAGTTTCTGAACTAGTAGAAATTCAAATGTCACATCAGGTAATATTAGTTCAAGTTTTCTCGGCAGTATACCCCAAACATGTTGTTTGTACTTTCACCACCATAGTTTTTTACGAATTATGGATGTCAGAAATGAACTATGTCCCAACTTCCCATAGAGTACATAAACAGAAGAGCTTCTGCTGAGCCTTTTATAGCAATGACAAAAAATTGAGGTGACATTGGGGAAATCCTCACTAATAATGCATGATGTGATAGATTTCAGTCAGAATTAGACATAAACACTAAAGATCTATCAAATCTGTCTTGCGCATTTTCAAACGCCAAACCTCAGAAGCCCACTTCCTGGATGAGTCACGGATACAGAAAGCGAAGCAGAAGTCGTATCACGTTTCGTTTTATGACCATGATAGTGACTCCATAGACTAATGCAGCCATTGTGGTAGACAGACTTTATTTCTTGACGTAAAAGAACAGGGTGTTCAGAGTATGAATCTTCTGGTGACAGCTAGAGTAGATCAAACTATGAACTGAATGTATCCATCATAATATTTATAGTAAAAAGAACTGAAGCTAACATGACAGCTAACTGAGTCCCTATGCAGTATTAATTTAGTCTTGATGATTAGATTCTTGGTTCTGACCTGGGAAACATTTACATTAAATAGCATATATTTTAACACTGTTAACATCTCCATTTTAGGTCTTCTGCCAATGGTAATGTCTTCTTTTTATTAACAGGAAAAGTTACAGCCTCCAATCAATCAGTCAGTCAACAGGAGAGATCGACTGTGGATCAGCTGAATAATGTGGTATATAAAATATTAGATTTTCAGACAAACAGAACCAGCAAGCTTAAAATTTTCTTTAAGAAAAACACTTTTATCATGTGAAATACATTCAAATTGTCAAATGAATCTGAAGCTGAAGTGTAAAATTACAGTGTAGTCATCGATCACCACTGGCATCCCAACAAAAGCTGTAAGAGAGGGGGTTGGATTGGACTGATGAGTCAACAAGAATTGAACTTTGACACAGAGAGACACTTGTTAATGTTCAATTTTCAACTGTAGGGGAGACCGGGGATAGTTGTAACGTGGGTCAGTTGTAACACTTCCAATTTCTCCAATCAGGGCTAAGTTTCAAATGATGTGACTCATCCTGTGCATGCCCAATTCAGTTCTGCTATCACATGTGAAAAATCAGCACATTTTGTCAAACACAGACAATTTAACATGAAAAAAAGTAATTTGTATGCCAAAAAGTAAGTTTTTCTGCTTTATTTCAATGTTTAATAGCATTATCTGCTTTGCAGTTAAACTCATCAAACTTGGATTATGTTATTTGTATGTCTATGGGGATATATTCTGTGTAGGTCTTTAGTGCTAATGTTTTAGCCGTTGGCTGTAATGTTAGCTAGTTCATGGCTATAGGAGTCTGGGTCAGTTGTAACA
>NW_005187638.1:400258-412086 GCF_000239375.1 Pundamilia nyererei | reverse complement strand
TGGGTAATTGTGCTGCAGAGAAAATAGCTGCACTATTTAATGGCAGAGACATGTAAATACTTTGCATTACATTTTGAATCCACTACCTTAAAAGAGCTTCAATTTACAGACAGAAATGTCAAAAATGTTACAACTATCCCCGGTCTCCCCTACTCTTTGTTTTTTTTCATTTTCCATTTTTTAAAATTTAACACTAAAAAAGTACTTTGGTTATGGTTATTAATTTATATCGTTATTCTTATAGGAAGCAGAGTTTGTGAGGTATTTGCAGTTAACTGTGACTATGTTCTGTGTGTTTTTAACCGTATAATGTAAATCGTAACCAGGCTTGAAATTGATTGTTCAATTACAGTTTGCTCTTACTAATTTGCAGGAGGGTGAAGAAGTGGGAGTAAACTATGCGGCACTTGACTTTCCCTCAAGAACAGCTAAAAGATGAAAGAATAACAGGAGCTACCGGATGGCACGGCATGTACTCTGGAATAAGAGACTACTAGTAAATCTTTCCCCTTTGAAGAAGATATATATATATATATATATATATATATTACATATTTACTGTGTTAATATTATATGCATGCAATATTGATTAACCACTCAAATGGATAAATACCAATAAATAATCTGCTGTCATTAAAACTATGTTATATGTACCTCATGTGTTCATGATTCATGTATTTGACAAAGTCAAGTCACAGTTTATTGTTTTTATTCCTTATTTCAACTTCACAGAAATTATGCTTTAGAGGAGGGGTCTCAAACTCAAATGAGCCGTGCTCCACTTCTGTCATCTCATTGGAGGGCCACTTTAAAGTGGCCACTTAAAGGGCCTGTTACACCCTGCCGTCATATTAAATCATTTTTCGTATAATAATTAAAAAAATAATAATTTCTTTACATCAATATGTGGGCTGCAAGTAGAGGTGACGTGGGCCGCAAATGGCACGTGGGCCGCGAGTTTGAGACCCCTGCTTTAGAGTAAAACAAAGCTCATGTTTCCTGAACCTATACTTTTACATTTAAGTTTAACAATACATATAATAGACATAAACACGTGATCATATTACTAATTATATTAATTTATAAAAAAACAAAACAGAAAGCAGTCACAGGCATGGGATCTGTAACACAATGTGAGGTTTATTTTAAAATTCAGGACATGCTCAACATTTCCTTTAGCATTCAACTCAACATAGAGAGCACACGGTTCTCAGCAAACTCTGCCCTTCTCGCTCTTGTTTCTCTAGCAGAAAAATTCAGTGCAGCATAGTTTATTTCATCATTAGCTTCAGTCTGCGTAGTAACAAAAAGCAAATAAAAAAGTAGTTTAGATGAAGATACAAAAATCTTTGGACATATTTAAACTAAATTATAGCATCATTTTCATTACTTACTGGTTGGTGCAAGTTGTCAGTTTGTACTTTCGATACAGCATTTCCTATTCCTTGACATAAAAAAATATTATCGTGATAAATATATGATAGTGAAATACACTTAATGAGACATTGCCTTCTCAATTTACTGCAGTTACTGAAGTTTCACAAAGATATGATACCCACTCTGGAGCATAATCCATAAAAAATTGTCATCCGTCGGTTCAATAATTTTTCCTTATGATTTTAAAGTTGAATTGGTTTTATGTTTTTAAAATGCATGAATGTTGAACCACTGATAACGCTTACCTTTACATTTTTTACATATCCTTCGGTTGCAGATGAAGAAAACGTTTCCAATAACAGAAACAGCCAAACAGGCTATTAATATTGTCATTTGAATAAATACTGGTTGTGTTGTTTGCTCTACAAAACAAACAAAAAAAAAATCAGTTCTTAAAAACATGTTTTGAGTATAACTTCCAGTACGGGAGACAAAATCAGGCACAGGTACCTTGAATATTAAGTGTAGTTCCATTTCCAGATATTATTTCCCCACATGCGGCCACAGCGCAGTAGTAAGTCCCAGCATCAGAGGAGCTGACGCTCTTAGAGAAGCGATAAACACATCTTTTCTGAGGGTTAGATCTGTTCTCATATTCATTATGTCTTTTCCCGTCAGTGTAGATGATGTTTGGATGAGATCCCGCTCTGAACCAGAAAACATTATGATCTCCTGGACACGTCTTGTTCTCAGAATCGGAGAAGACTGAACACTCGAGAGTCGCTGTGTCTCCTGAATAGACTGGATTTGATTCCATCTGCTTTTGGACAACGATATAGTTTGATGACCTCTGAGTGTTTCCTGTGTAATACAAAACACAAAGACATTCTTCAAAACATGCTCAGAAATTTTTAAAATGTTTGTAAAAGTAGAACAGTTGAATACCTTTTACTAACAAATACATCCCGCTCCATTCACCACTAACACAACTGCCTTGCTCACAGTGATAGTAGCCCTCATCTTCTTGGACCGTCTTCACAATCGTCAGGTTGCCAAAATGTTTATCAATTCTAGCCTCAAATCTTGATTCAGGAAACTCTGGAGTATAAACAGGTTGTGTAGTTCCATAAAATGTAACAACTAATTTAAGAGCATCTCCGACACTCTGCTTGTACCACTGGACTCTACTGCTGATCTCTTTAGTAGTTCTAGCACATGTTAAAGCTGCTGCTTCACCAAGATGAGCGGTTTTCACTGGAACCAGAGAATCTGAGTGAAAACAAAACATAGAAAGAAGAATCATGAGACGAAAATATTCCAACATATTCCAATGTGTGTTATTACACACACACACACACACACACACACACAAATCAACATAAATAATTATATTTCAAACATGTGATCAGAGTAAGAAATAAAAAAGCCCTCACAGCCGTCATGGAGAAAAACCAATACCATCCATAATATGACCATGTTGACACTGGTCCTTGTTGAGGCATTTCAGTAGGTTTAAGAGGTGACATGTGCTTGTTTGTTAGAGCATCTGATTGGTTGAAGCATCTGATTGGTTAACACAGAACAGACTTAAAAGTACACTTCCTGTCACACTGATCTTAACATTTTTTGCCTCTTTTTCATCTTCTTCTGCAGTGTTTCAGACGTCTGTCTGATAGTAGGTCATGTTGTCAGATGTTAAGCACAGGAAAAGCAAATGGCAATTCTACTCCGGGTTGTAATAAATGCTGCAAGAAATACCTCAAATACATCAAACTCTGCACTACAGAGGAAGTTTACTATCTGTGTTTTTTCATTGGTGCGGGGCAATAACATGTTGTTCGTCATAAGATCTGAAGAGCAGGATGAACAAATACTATATGGTTTAGCTTTAGTGGACGAAATTACACGAAAAGCAGCAGCAGATATTTTGTTAATATCATATAAATTATTCCTATGGTGGAGCTATAGGTAAAGCCAGAATCATGCCAAGTGCAAGATCTCAACCATCACATGCCTGGACAACAGCAGCACCCATGTGAGGATGCTCTCCCCTTAATACACAGAGTGGTTTCAAAGCAGAGCAACCTGGGCCTCAGCACCTCGCTTTGCACTAGGATACCAGACCTCTTTAACAACAGACCCTAGAACATCAGTATGTTCTGGGGTCAGTAGAGATGAAATTAAGTTTTCTATTGTCAAAGACAGTTTTTCTTAATCAGGCTCTGTGCAAATTTTCCATTAAGACTGACATGCAATTCAATATTTTTTATAATTTTTTTAACCCCATTGACTCCAGAATTTACAAGGTTAATACTGAGGTGGCAAAATATGCATACAGGCTAAAATTCAATTCATCCAAATTATTGTTATTTATGTAGCACCAACTGACAACAACAGTCCAAAAGAGAAAATATCAGTGAGAAATGGTTCTGTGGAGGAAATGACTGACGTGTTTGATTTTTTAATTAATCATTTATACAGCGTTACTCATCTTTACTATATAATTTATAACTACAGATATAAATGTTTATTTTTGTTTAACAACCCCATATATAATGGGTTCATGGTATCATTTATAAAGTTTAAATAAGTGATGTATTTATAAGCACATTTATCTATATAATTAAGATATAACCTCATTGCTTGTGAGTGTGTTAACAGAGGTTTTATTAATACTTATTTCATAGGGTAAATTAGGGTTATTTCATCCAGTTACTAATTGTTAGTTAATGAGATAGATCAGGGGTTGTGTCATCTTTTAAAAAAGACGACACAACCCCTGATCTATCAACATTAACCCTCTGATGCATGAATTATGAAAGCCTTGGTCAAGATTTTTTTCTTAAGTGCTTTTATTCTTCTCAGGACATGAAAAAAAATGTTCAACTCTTTTTTTCCCAAAAATATGTTTTTTTTATAAAGTTATAAACTTGTCCACTCCAGTGGACTACATGCGCCTGAGCACTTAGCATGAAATACTGTGAATTTATTATAAAAATTAATTACTTGTGTTCTATTGTAAATATACAAACACTTGTTTGCTTGTATCCTTTGAAAAACATCTCAGCAATTTTTTTGGAACTTTCAACTCATAAGGCCCCAATGTTTAGACGTAAATAACAAAACCAATCAACAGTCCTAGCTGTGAATCCTACACCTGAATATGGCAAACTATCTCCAACAAGAGAAACATTTTTGAGTCTACACAGTTCTATAACGATGCAGGACAGTATTACCAAGCCCTTAGTAGCATGCTGGAAGAAAACACAAACTGACATCTTAGTCTCTGCATCTCCAAACACTTCTGTGTTCATCACACCTAGGCTGTCCGTAGTTCCTATGTCTCTGTTCTGCTCTGGCAGCCACACTCATCATCATTGGACTTATCACTGAACTCATCATCACTGGAGCTGGATGGAATTTCCTGGACTATTCTGTACGCTGCCTTATTCTTTGCTGCATTTGAAGTCTACAAAATATGATAAAATAATTATTATAGTAATCAGAGGGTTAATAAATGCTTTATAAGGAAAAAACAGTTTTATCGCTTTATATGAACTCACACAAAATACTTAATGAAAACAAAAGTATCTCAAATACCAGCTATCTTTACAGCAGAAAAATGATGCAGACAAAGCACACAGAGATACAGAACATACTAATATTTATTTCCAGATGTAAACATAAACTACCTGGGTTTTACAGAATACTAACTTTGGAAGAGGGGTTTAAGCAAGTTCACTTAATTTTGCTCTTTTCTTTCACTCTTTAACCTTTTTAGCTTCTTTATTACACTTTTTGAATTGGTTACATACTGTTTGGTTTACTGCTTTCTCACATTGATTATGTCTATCTTTTCAGAGTAGATGGTGCTTGGCTGACATTTATTTGACATCAATTTACAGGTTTGAAAAAATCCCACTAACCTCAACATGAATGTGTGAGAGTGTCTCATGGGAGGAGTGGATTTGATTCTATTGGCTGCTGGAAAGTGTAGTTTGTTGTGCACTTTTTCTTTACACTTTCTGTCACATTGGTCTCATCCTGAGCTTTTTCTGAGTCTGTGTCCATGTGTGCAGTTGCATGTTAATATAAGGACTGTAACCATTGTTACATATATAATCACAATTCCGAAGTTGGGAAGCAGTGTTAAATATAGATAGGAACAAATGCAAATATTTGCATATTTCATAATTAATGAATTTGATGGAGGAACATTTTGCAACTATTTACCTTAAATGGCATCAGGGTGACCACACAGTGGATATAAAAAAGTACATCAGAGAGGTAGAGCTTCTCAGAAGTAAAGATGAGCAGAGGTTCAATAAACCTGCGAAAACGAAGTAGCGGACAGTCCATAAGAGAAGTGAAGAAGCGAGTGCAAGCAAGGTGGAGTGAGTGGAATTGCCACAGATGGATAGCAGCAAAAGTAAAGGTCAAAGTTCACATGACTGGCAGTGAGCGCTGCTGGTTTGAGACTTAGTAAGGGAGGCAAACTGATTCACTTGTGGAGAGCAGGGACTGTGCATGTTGTGAACAGTGTTGGTCAAGTTACCGTCAAGTAATCGGTAACTAATTACTGATTACTTCTCCAAAAAAGTAACCCCGTTACTTTACTGATTACTTATTTTCAAAAGTAATTAATTACTTAGTTACTTTTTAAAAACACGATTTACAACCTGAAGAGGTGATAAAGTGATAGATCTTTCAGCCCAATTCTACTTTTTCTGTATAATCCATCATACAAAATGTAATCAAATGGAAAAGTCTCTTTTTAAAACTTGTTTTATTAGTTTTAATCTTTTAACTTTATGCATCAAGCAAACATTTAATTATCTGCAACCTTCTCTGACTGGAAGAAATTAGTTTAACATTTAAACCTATTTTCTGCACATTCCAGCACATAAAAATATTTTTTTGTGTTTACACTCAGTCTTTCAAATAGATGCAAGTAAAACACAGCAGAAAATAAATAAAGTCAAAGACTCAGCGGTCCTGTTGCTCTATTTTCACCTGTATAGTAGGAGGAGGTTTACCCTGGTGCAGGTGTGCAGCGGTCAGCGGAAGAATCCACGAGTTTCTCTGTGAGTTTCCCATTACGTCGTAGCTACTCGGTGCTTGTTGGAAGTTTAGGGTTTTTTTTCGCTGTAAAAAGAAGTTTTCTTCCCACGCACAGCGGACACTAATGTTTTTGTCACTTTTTATGGAATCAAACTCAAAGTGAGGTCAGTACTTCCACGCTTTAAACGCTGCACGCTCATACTCTCTCTGCACTCCATATATGATCCATTGTTGATCTGCACACAGCTGTTGTCACTAATGTCGCACTCGCTTACGTCACTGTCGTGAGACATTCTCGCAAGAAAATCACGGTTTTAGTAACGCAGTAACGCAGCGTTCCTACGGGAAAGTAAAAGTAATCTAATTACCGTTTTTGCAATAGTAATCCCTTACTTTACTCGTTACTCGAAAAAAGTAATCGGATTGGAGTAACGCGTCACAAGTAACGCGTTACTGCCCATCTCTGGTTGTGAAGGAGAGCAGGTAGCAGGTTGGTGTGACAAAGGAGGATGTTACGAATGGGATGAGACAGAGGCAGATGATCACAATCACAAAGTCTTTTTTATTAATTTTAATTAGTGACAACTGACAGACTGACAAATTATTTTTATATGATATTAATACATTATAGAAAGATGTAAGTTAAAAGAAGTTTTTCATTTAGGCAAAATATAACAACAACAACAACAACAACAACAATAATAATAATAATAATAATAATAATAATAATACATCATATTATAATTTTAACTTTTTTCTTTAATAATCACTGGGGAATTACATTTAAAGGATTTAAGAACTCATCAGCAGGTGGCAACAGAGTATTTGTCATCATATCATTAACATGTGGGGCCTGCAAGGTTCCTGCTCCTCCTATCAGAGCATCTGATACTAAATTAATTAATCTCAGGCAATAACACCAGTCATCATTACTTTAATGAATTTTAACTTCAGCGCTTCAACAGTTTTTGTAGTACTTGCGTGGCAAACTGTGGTGTTACTTTGTGTTTCACCACTCACTAGAAGATTGTGCACATTAAATTCTATTTTGTACGTGTTGTCTGTTGACCTTAATAACGTCGACCATTCATAATGAAACAAAGGGCTAACCAGTTTTGGCTCATGCGTTCTGCTGTCACATCCACTCTCTGATCAGCTTCTTGTAAAAACTCTTCGGTTCATGTTTCACAAGCAGTGAGAGACGAATGATGCATGGAAAATTCAGCGGTGGTTATCTGGTGTGAATCCACAGGGGGGATTTTTTTTCTCTCTTGCTTTTTTATTTTTAGTTTCTGTGTAGGGGGCTAATGTTTTTCTCTCCTTTTTCACAGGACATGCCAGATAAAAATAAGAAGGTTTTAAACAATAGCAGTTTGCAGCATATCAAGCACTTGATAAGAACAGTTGTTCAATGAGAATTTCCATTTCAACAACGTGGTTTCCTTAATTAGTCACTGGTGTCGCTTTAATGTTTGTAGAAAGTCTCGGGGGCTGAAACAGCTGATCTTCCCCTCACGCATTTCTTTTTCTGACCTTAATGCAGTCTGTGACTCAATATAGTTCTCAACACAATAGCTAAAAACACAAGTTTGCTTAAGAAAACAAAACAACATCTGTTGATATTTGGATTTCAACAGAACTACACTGATACAATGCAATGCTTCCAGTGTTGCATTTGTAACTGAATTGTGCCTACCCTAATTAGGTTTTTTCATAAAGGAAGCCATCAGAGGTGCAAACAGCCAAAGGGAGGATATCCTCTTAGCTATCGTGTCTGAGCATTCTTTTAATGCACCTTATTCCCCATCCTCGAGGTGCTATTTAGTGCTATTTTGTCAAAGATGCTAGTGTGGCTAATTTATGTACAAAGTGTGTTTCTGCTGCAATAACAAATAAAAGGCCAGGCTTCTAATATCTGACGTCTTTCTTTTCAGTCACATGCAAATCACCTGGTGGTCGGCAAACTTCTTTCTGAGATACCGATGAGATTTAATTTGACCTCTGATCAAATAAGCCTTAAGTGCTACATATTTAACATCATGAGTGCATGAAAGATTTTACCTGACGAAAGTCGACTATTACATTTTAAACTGTAAGCACAGGTGTGTGGCGTTTGCGTGACTGAAAATAATTACTTTTGTACAACTCTGCATAAAATTGAACGAAACATGGCCACGACCAGGAAGACAGATCAGAAAACGATCTTGTTAATGGTTTAAGTTTTAAAAAAGCCAGCGAAGGCTTCTTGTGAACCAGCTGCATATTATGTTGATAACAAAATTCATGAACATTCTGAGTAAACAGGTTTGAGGGGATGTCGGAAACAGAGAAGTGGCCAGCCACAGCCTGAATCTCACACTTCAGCTGCCACATGTGGCTTTGAGTATTCTTTTACAGACACCGTCACCGTACACATACCACAATTCTTTGAAATAAAAAAGTACAAGACTTGTTGATTCAGTCAAACTATTTCTGCGCTGTTGCATGCTCATTAGCCAGTGTTAACTAGTTTACATGCACCTATGCAATGCTTATTTTTTGCACACATAAACAGCTCTTGTTTATGCAGCTGTTGTGGAAATTTGTTAACTCTTAGAAGTGCTTTACTGTCTTGATTAAGCAATGATAACACATATGGAACAATAGATCCAGATCTGAGTGACTTCCTTTGTCTGTGCAACTGGTTTAGTAGTCTTGCTGTACGTAAATGGCATAGTCTGTGTGTGTGTGTGTGTGTGTGTGTGTGTGTGTGTGCATTGCGAGCTCTGTTATTATTTTTTTCTGTTTAAAGTTCACTGATGTTTTAGTATTTAGAGGCCTAGTTTCTTTAGTTTTCTTTTCCTTATTTCCCTAACTGTGTCCCATTCCCCTGTTTGGACTTCAAGGAATTAAACTTCTGTCTCTCCTGTTCCTCTGTCAGATTTTTTTGTGTTTTTTTTCAAGGTGCAGCATTACCAACTCCTCCAGCTCACACACTCCAAATCCAGTCAGAAAAGTCTTTCCAGCATGTTTGAGAGTGGGCCATCCTCCAGGAATATCTCATCAAGAAGGTGCCCAGAGGGGAGTCACGTCAGATGCATGAACCATGTAGCTTTGATCTCTTTCTTTTGATCACTACCAAGAACTTGTAACCACATTTGAGCGTAGGATTATACAGTAGATCGACAAGTAAATCGACAGCTTCTATTTTACATTCAGCTCTCTCTCAAACTCAGCAGACAGGAAAAATGTCTGCATTGGCCTCAATCCATCTTTGACCATGTCTACAAATTCTGTCCGTCAAAATTGCAAACCGGATCATTAACAAAGGGGGGAATCCAACACCCACCAGGAATTCCTTTGACTTCCAGGAAGGAACACCAAGCTCTGTTTGTGTGTTTACAAGGACCTTCTTCAAGCCTTCTCTCTCTGTAAAATACAGGTTGGCAGACATCTGTGGAGTTCTATTTATTCTAAAGGTCGCTCGCAAGGAAAAACACAATCATGAGTAAATTATCAGACAATTACATTCTTCAAACATAAATTCAATAACCCATGCAAATTAAAATGAGCAGTCATGTGTACAAAGAAGCCATAAGACAGATTACGGCAGATTCATGCTTTTGGATAACTCAGAAATCCCTAAAAAGTTACAGCGCTGCCAATCAGTGATCTACGTGAATGATGTCATTTCCTTGTTACCCAGAAGCTGAAGCCCCCAGCTACAAATGCTACAGCTAAGCTACCAGTATTACAGCCAGTCTCGAATCACAAATTGCTGAGTATTTTCAGCCTGGCTTCACAAATGATGAAATCCTTGTGTTATTAGCTGAATCACATGGCGTTACTATCAGCAAACCTACTCTTGAAAGCACCAATTTGTTGCGATTCGGTTTTGAGTGCGCGTTCCTCTGCGCCATAGTCCTTCCCGGTAACAAGAAAATTACGTCATTCACGTAGATTACTGATTGGCTAACTCGAAATTTCGAATTACTTTTCTCAAAATTTCCAGTTAATAAGTCGAAATTTTGAGAAAGATAATTTGAAATTTCGAGTTATGGATACTTTTTTTGTGTGGCGGAAAAACAGGCTTCCATAAAAGGGTGAAGCCTCTGCACTCCGGTGCCATTATCTGTTTTACACTATCACATATATTTTATGATAAAAAAAAATGATCAGAAACTAAATGGTAGAAACACACATCATTTCTAAGAAAAGCAAATGTAGTTTTGGGATTTTTGTAGTCAAATGTGTAAACTTAATTAATTACTAAATTAGTTAATACAAAATATGAACAAGAAAATAGTCATTATATTATATGACTGGTCACTTTCAAAGCAGCAACCCCACAGGCTATGCGACAGGTTCAGTTTACTGTGTTAACCACTGTTTAAAACTGGATTTATTTATGATTTATTTGTTGTGTTTGCTACACAGCAAACACTTGTTGTTTCCCATCCAATGGGTCATTTAGAGTCTTTGCAGGGTTGGCTTCCCACCAGGCTTATGTTTCACACCCCTGGCTGGTCTGAAGTGGTGAGGCCTACCCCCCAATTCATATGTTAATTTTTCACTCTGTTTTTCAGAAAGTTTAATCTTTTCTGTTGTTTGGATGTAGAGTGATTGATTTGTACAATGGCATTTTTGCAATTAGTCAAAATGAGAATTTTTAAAAAAGTTTTCTTAACAGTCTCCCTGAAAATTCACACATAGCTTGCAAGAGAAAAGGATAATTTAAAGCATCTAAGTCAGGGGTCTCAAACTCAGCTGAGCCATGGGCCACTGCTGGCACTTTCATCTCATTGGTGGGCCACTTTAGGGTTCAACAAGTACAAAAAACAAACAAAAACAAGAAAACACCCACTAAAATGTAGTATTTTGTTTGTTTTTTAAAATTTCAAATATTGTATGACAAGATAAAACTGCAAACATGAATGCATTTTTCTCTCTCACGCTTAACTAACTGAAGGCTTTCAATAAACACATTGGTACTCTCTTTCTGGCCAGACACGTGGCAGCTCTTCTACTATAATTCTGTTTGCATTTAACAAAATCAAAATGAAGACATAAGTGTAGACATTAGTTTTTGACCCCTAGCAAAAGTGTTTTCTTACCTAATTAAATCTATCATTGAACTAACACAGCCAAAATATCAACATGTTTGTACTCTCTTGTTACCTGGGCCATGTCCGCGGCTCTGTCCGTGGTAACAGGACCTCTGACTAATACTGCGCTTTCCGTGTCTGGCTCGTAGACAGTAAATAGCTTCACTGTCTGGGTCAACTTTGCTTGCGAGAGACAGAGAGAGGCGTTGAAAGGCAGCTCCAACTGAACTTTATTGTTTCGGAGGCGGCGAACTGTGTACAGTCGAGTCTTAACAGCTTACTTACAACTGGGCTGGTCAGGCCCTC
>NW_005187638.1:395132-400109 GCF_000239375.1 Pundamilia nyererei | reverse complement strand
TGAGGCTACATTCTTAAAGGGCTATGCCTGTAGCGCTCTGCTCATATCAACTAATATTAAATCATCTTTTCAATAATAATTAAAAAAAATATTTCCTCACTTCAATATGCGGGCCTCAAACAGAGGTGACGTGGGCCGTAAGTGGTGCGTGGGCCGCGAGTTTGAGACCCCCGATCTAAGTTAAAACAGATTTCTCGAAAATACTGAAAGTGTGCTAAAACATTGCCCCCACCACAACAAACACTCTTGTTCAATAGGTTTCAGTTCACTACGTATTTGTTTGTGAGTGGGAGTCTACTAAGCTTTTGATTTAGTACATCTGGAGTTACGACACAATCTTGAGACTGGTAGTGCAAAACAAAGTTTAGTCCAATGATTTTTGTTCCCTTTTTTGTGAACATAAACTTTAACATATTAATTTGTGTCAGTGCACATATTTGTATCCACTACATTTTTTTCGATCCAGTTGATAGCATGGCTAATAAATTACATAAAGAAGGAACGGAAACAGCTGGGCTTGTCTGTGTGAGACACAGCGTTGCAGGAAGCCACCAGTAGCCGAAAAGGTCAAATGAGCTGTTCTTACACTCATTTTGATCCCCGAAGAAACAAAAGCAAAGCATTACAGAGCTGTTTTACTACGGTTTTACTCCATGAGATGAGTGCTGAGGTTTTGTTTTTTTAATTACAGAGCGACAGCTCAGGCTTTAATTCTGATTGATTGTGATTCACAAACTCAACTGTATAGGTGTTTCCTGATATAGACATGAGTTTGTGAATCACAATCAATCAGAATCAGTCCTGACAACAAATTCAAGTATGAAAAGTCTAAGTATGTGACATGAAGTGGGATTTGCTTGCATAAAACATAAATTATGGAAAATGTGATTCCAATTTGGGGTCAAGAATCGCAAAACATACTTATAGCACTAAAAGAAAACAAAAAACTAACATGTATCATAGTTTCAGGCTGCACCATCCACTTGCTGCATTCAGATTTTTTTATCAAGCCAGTCAGCATATGTCTGTTGTGGTCATTGTTTACAATTTCCCACATTATATCTCACCTCTCAGACAATTTCTCAATAAAACAATGAAATGTGATAATAATGAAAAGTTAGATAGAAGTGAAAACCATGCATTGCAATCAGATCTTACTGAACTGTAGCTCAGCAGAAGTATAAGTCAGATAAAGTACGGTTCTAGCTCTATTATCAGTTTGATTGGCATGAATTAAAGGACACAAATCAGTTTCAACACACTCAGAATCAAACTACAACAACTGACTCATGCACCACTGGATGTCCACTACATTATCGTGTAAACATGACTCTCTTGAGCACTAGTTTGAATCTCGTACTTTACACATATCCTTTAGATGGCTTAGCTACTTTAGTGCAGGACTATCTTACTACAAGTTACTGTTTTGTCTTCATGATTAATAAAGGTAACAGCTCCAGATAGATAGAGCTAATAGCTCAGTTGTGCAAGAGAAGGTTGAGGTACCACAACGATCAGTTTCTTTGATCTCTCAAAGTACATTGTGTGAGTTTTCTTCTTGCGCGCTGTAGGATGTACGATTGCATACAATGTAACAATGTGTGCATTTCAATGTTATGTAACATTTTAGATTGCGTGATGATTATACCTCTTTAAATTGCTTTGTCTTCAACTCAGTTTAATTCATTTGAATTTTCTTTCCACAGCACCAAATCACACCAACAGTTCACTCCAGACACTAGATTGCCTTTTTTGCCTGAATTTTTTCTTCAGCTCTGAGCAAAATGAGTGAGGTTCTGTATTAAATGTCTTTGACTGAGGCTAACCTTAGAGATGGTGTGACTCTATCATATAATGTTTTTAGGGATGATGTGCTGCTTACTGGTATAAATGGAATCTTCAAAATATTACTCAAATAATTGTTTGAGGAAAGTTTGACTAAATATCCCTTCAGGGAGGGTTTAAAAAAAGACAAAGGTTCAAAGGTTCTCTAACTATAAGAGATGTAAGCAAAGAAGTTGTTTTCTTGTTGTTTCACTGTCACAGTAAATTATACCCAGATCATTCAAGTTAGACTGATCTTATATAAACTGCTTTCAATTTTTAGCCTACATGAGTTGATGATTTCACAGGTGGCATTTGGCTGAGTCTGTGACATTTGCCCTCTTTGTTCTTTCTCTGTATTTCTGTGTTTTCTTCTCGTTTCCTGTGGTGTCCTCTGTTACATAAAGGCACCTGAGTTTCAGCTGCTCGCGTTGTCTTATGCAGGTTACATGCTGATTTTTGTTGTGAGGTTGATGGAGAAACATACCGACTGCAGGCTTTTGGTCATAAGCTGCAGTATGTAGCACAGTTTTTAAAATTTTTTTTAAAGTTTTTTAAAGTTGTGCTAAGTAAAAGATTCATGGATCCATAAAAAAATAGCAAACTTTATCACAAAGATAAAGCACATCTAGGAGATGGAGTCAGTGAAGTTGTTGAAGTCCTGAATGTTTTTGATTTCAGCTTTTGCTGAAAAGATTCCTTACTTCCTAAGAACAAACTTAAAAATGCTTCCGTATGCTGAAAACTGTCCAAATATATGA
The DNA here is from genome assembly GCF_000239375.1 of Pundamilia nyererei. NCBI lineage: Eukaryota > Metazoa > Chordata > Actinopteri > Cichliformes > Cichlidae > Pundamilia > Pundamilia nyererei. The sequence goes on along the minus strand of NW_005187638.1, from coordinate 397,524 downwards.
CACTGACCTGGTCTGTGCTGGTCAGGCAGACCAGAAGTAAATGTCAACACCAATTTACTATCATTCAAAAGAGAATCTTTTATTCCCCTTTTTGCTGTATGTGCTGTACGTGGACCCAGAAGCAGAATCAATAAACAGACTGATTTACTGATCAAGAAAAGTTTATTTAATTTAGGGACATCTGAGTGAGAGTCAGTCAGGTGTTGAAGCCACTGCAAACACAGGGAAAGAGGGGTTAGTGCAAGGCAGAGAGTAACTGACAGGCGATGAATCAAAGTGAATGCTTATTTGGAACCGGTGACAGGAGAGCGGTGGAGCAAGAGGTGAGGGTGGCAGAACGGACCGTGACAGCACGAGCCACTTTATGTATATATGTGTTTGACAATCAGTCCAAAAGACACAATTTAATGTTTTAATTATTTCAGCTTCACAAATTGTTTACTTTAGAATAAAGTCCAAACTTAGCTACATGGTGTGAATTGTAAGAACTTGTAGGGTGTTACTTGTGGGATTCTCCAGCATGATGATGACAGATGTTTCACTGTTCTTTCTACTGTCTTGAGTTTCTGAATCTATACTTTGACATTGATTTTGAAGTGCTATTAAATTTAACTCTAAAGTATCCTTAAAATGATTTGGAGCTTTGTCACAACATGGAAAAATGGTAACATATTAAGATTTTGTGCTTAGTCTGGTGCAAAGAAGGTTTCAAAACACAAGCAAAGTTCCGATTCTGCAGTGATTTTTGCAAGGTCCTTAATTATTATTTTGACAGGATTCTCATTTTCGGTCTCTCTTCTGAGTGTTAACACTAAGTGTTAATAGATAGTGTTATATGCACATGCAGTGCATGTTTGTTGCACAATCTGTTTAGCAATGCACAATGATATATATTTAATCACTACAGAACTTATTACGTTTTTCTATTTGTAGTCACCAGAGCTAAATATCTTTTTCTATCTACAGCTAATATCTTGCAGTTCAAGATATTATAAAAAATAAAATAATACAACACAGCACACAGAACCAGAAAAAAAGAAGTTTCTTATAAAAAGAAGTTCTTGGGTCTCTCTTCATGTTTACATTTGCAACTGATCTGCGGAGTGAGATTACTTGGTAAAAATGTAGGATTAGATATCACTCTTTGTTTGTCTGAAACAAGGCCCTGTTGTAAATGAGACACCGAGTCTCAAAAGGACTACCTGTATGAAAAAAGGTTCAATTATAATTAAAAATTGAAAATGCACTTACATTAAGACAATTTCAAAGCAAATTAAGTAACATGCTTTCCTTTCCTGCACTGTTGTACAAATAAACACTAGATTTGTTTTTCTTGGAGTGGGGGGCTGTGGGGGTTAGTTTTTAACAAAGATGGAAAAAGAAAAATTCGAAAAGAAAACAAAGGGCGCCAAAGAGTGACAAATAAAAGGCCCAAAACTTAATTTAAGGTTTATTTTAATATTAAGGAGATGCTCAACAATGTCATATTCATTAAACTCAACATTTAAGAGAAAACAGTGTCCTCGGTATGCTCTCTTGTCCTTCTTCCTTGTGTTTTTCTTTCAGAGAAACTGAGCGCAGCATAGTTTATATCATCATCAGCTTCAGTCTGTGTAGTAACAGAAAGAGTACACAGTACACAAACATGTAGAAGAGGATGTGGAACTGTGCATACATATTTAACCTACACAAAATCTGTTTGATTACTTACTGGTTGGTACAAGTTGTCAGTTTGTACTTCTGTTGTATCACTTTTTATTTCTAAGATAAAGAAAATAATAACAATAAATATATGATAGTGAAATGCACTTAGTGTGACATTTCTCCTCTGATGTTTTTTTTTTTTTTTTTACAAAAGTCTTACATAAAGGTATCATTCAAGTGAAGCGATAAGTTAAGTTAATGAGAAGTTAGATTGTTTAATGAGGTACACAAAGAAATAACAACCATTATGGAGCGCTTAAACATTAACAATTAGTACAATAGTTGCCTCCTTGCAGTTTTACAGCAAACTTGTTTTTATGATTTTATACATAAATGTTAAGCTACTGACAACACTTACCTTTACATTTTTTGCATACTCTTCGGTTGCAGATGAAGAAAAGATTTCCAATGACCGAAATGGCAAAACAGGTTATTAATATTACAATTCCAATAAATACCAGTTGTGTTGTTTTCTCTACAAAACAAACAAAAAAGGTTTTATCACTGATCTTGATATGAGCGTGTTTTAAGCACAAACTGAAAAGTACTTTAGACAAAATCAGGCACAGATACCTTGAACATCCAGTGTAGTTCCATTTCCAAATAATATCTCCCCACATGTGGCCACAGCACAGTAGTAAGTCCCAGCATCAGAGGAGCCGACGTTCTTAGAGAAGCGATAAACACA
>NW_005187638.1:393370-394847 GCF_000239375.1 Pundamilia nyererei | reverse complement strand
ATTTTGTAAAAGTTGGTCAGTTCATTACCTTTTACTAACAAATATGTCCCACTCCATTCAAGTTTAATCCAGGTGTCTATTCCACAGTGATACATTCCCTCATCCTCTTGGGCTACATTCCAAATGGTCAGGTTGCTAAAATCTTTACTGTTATGTGCAGAAAATCTTGACTGAAAAAACTCTGAAGAAGGTTTTCCAGAAAGTGACACTAATAATTTAAGAGTATCCCCGACTCTCTGCTTGTACCACTGAACCTTTCTGCTGCCGAGCTCTTCATTTGGTAAAACACATGTTAATGTTGCTGTTTCACCAACATGGACTGGTTTCACTGGAACCAGAGAATCTGCGGTAAAAGAAAACGTTCAGTTTTTATGTTATTATCTCTCTTATTATCTCTATGTCTATCTATATATGAATCTATTCCACATAAATAATACGTTGAGTTTGGTCAGATGGTCAGATAAAACAAAAACAAACAGAAACAAATCCCCCTTACTTCCTTGATGAAGAAAAAGCAATGTAATCCATAAGACGACCATCTTGAGAATGCGCTTTGGGGTTTTTCAGTAAGTTACGAAGGGGAAATGAGCACACTGGGTTAGACCATAAAATGCGTCTGATTGGTTAACACAGAAAAGACTTAAAATACACTTCCTGTCACATTGGTCTCTCTTCAGCATTTTCTAACTCTTATTATCTCTGTTTAATCTCCCGTTGCAATTTTTCTTATTATTTACTGTTAATTTTTGACTATGATTATAATTCACGTTCTCAAATGTTCAGAACAGAAAACACAACATGCATGATTTCTACGACTGGCTGTGGTGTGTACTGCAAGAAATACCTAAAATACATCAAACTCAGCACTTCAAAAGAAATTTGCAAGCTGTATGTTTCATTGGTGAGGCGCCATGACATTTTGTTCTTCAGAAGAGCTGAAAAGCAGACTGAACAGCGATGCATATGCATGGTTTAGCTTCTTGAAAAAACAAAACTAATGTGTAATTTGTGGAGCAAAACCAACAGAACTCAATTACTCACTTTTGAACACTTTCGATTGTCTCATTTAATCATTCATGTTTAGCCCACTCGACCTAAACATGAATGATTTGATGCTTTTATCTACTATTATCTGCAGAACCAACAGTCTAATCAGTTTTCCTTCTTTCTCTCTTCTTTCACTTTTTTAATATCAGCAGTATAAAAAGAACTTTAAAGCAAATTAGGACAAATCCCTGAAGCACATTTGGTATTTCTGCACCATGAACTGAATACATTTAGGTTTCCATGGCAATTCAACATGTACATTTTGCACATTATACAACATTTTGTGTAATTTGTAACTGCATAGGATCATCTTTATTTACTAATGGAAAACATTTTTAAGCTAAAGTAATAGCACAATACAGTCACTGCTCATATTATCAGCTGCACCTGTTTAATTCAAGTTATTGTTAGCGTTTTATATGCATGCGTG
>NW_005187638.1:389666-391908 GCF_000239375.1 Pundamilia nyererei | reverse complement strand
CAGGCGATTATCAGGTGGACTATTTGATCCAGCCCAGCCAGCTGCTCCACGTCAGTCCGTTAGTCGTCTCACAGCGGTAACGTACACCCACGGGAAGGCGGTTGTGAAAACCCTCATTTACCTGAACAAACGCTAATCTTTTCCTTTGCGCTCAGGTAACAGCTCGGCGTGTTTTTGAGCCACCTGCCTGTCTGGAGTTTGGATCGCCTCCGGTACCAATCACCTCTACTTTCCTGGAGCTCCCCCGCGGACCCTCACCCCTCCCTCCGGCCCCCGTGGACCCTCACCCCTCCCTCCAGCTCCCACGGCCCCGCTTTGACTGTAAGACTCACACTCTCCCCCACGTATGCTGCTATTTCCCCGCTCCCCAGTAACTCTCTTCCTCTTTCTGTTGCAGCCTCCCACAGTCCCGATTATGGTGTTCCTTGGTTTTTCTAGTTTCTCGCGTGTTTTCCTTTGACCCTTCTGGGACACCTTTAGTTGAAATAAAGTTTATTTATCGTACTCCTGTGCGTGTTGTCTCTGCTTCTGGGTCCAGCTTGTGTACTGAACTTCGGTTCATGACAGAGTCAGCATTTGACCTCTTTTCAGCTGAAAAGCAGGGCCTCAAACTTGGGGGTACCAGTTATTTATGAGTGTTTGATCAGTGAAAGCAAAGTGCAATCTAAAAATGTACATTGATAAAACATATCAAAGTGAACACAATCTCAGAATCTCTACCAGAATGCCTTTCTGTTCTTTAAAGAATTGCATATCTCCTGTTTGCAACCTTCCTGTATATTACTGACATCTTTTGGTGACATCTGCTTATTGTCTTTGGAAGTCAGTTTGGCCCCAATCCACTGAGATTTTAATGGGGATTTTCATGTCTCATTACCAAAGGTTAGAGCTTGATAAGCTGACAGGCATTTGCACTTACATTTTTGATAACACAGTGCATTTTGACAGGTGACTGACAAAAGATTCGGGTGGTAGTAAAACTACCTTTTGTCATAAAACAGCTGTGTGCAGGCAGGATAGGACCAAAACTGTGATGGTCCTAGGTTGGTGACCCGGTGTTTTTTTGTACTTTTAGTTTTTGATTCCACCATGGTTGATCATGGTAGTGTTTTGGTTTCTTTATCAGTATGTCTAGCTCCTTAGCTCTTTAGCATTTCCTGAGTTCTAGTTTTAGATTTTGTTATCTGGCTTCCCGTGTTCTGTGTTTACTGTTTTACTTTGAAGGTCCATGTCTCGTATTTTGTTTTGTTTCCTCCCCGGCTCGTCGTGCTTAATTAGGTTCAGCCACCTCTCCCTTCTGTGTGCAGTTTCCTCCTGTGCTCGTCGTTGGTCCGTCTGTGTTTCCCTGCTTATCATCCCGTGTTTCCACACGGCTTGCCTTGCAAACCGTGACAAAAACACAGACTTACTGAGAGAAACAAAAACTCAAAAAAACAAAACAAAAAAGCCCACAGCTTTATTTGCTGAATGAATAAACAGTTCAACACTAAACTGGGAAATCTAAACAACTGATCACACTAAGAAATAGATGGAGAATCACACGCAACTATCAGGGACTGAGTGAGATGCTGACATAAATACACAGAAAGATAACGAAAAAATGAGAACATACAAGGAGCACAGCTGACATGAATAATCATAATGAGACAGGGGAAGCAAAACTGAACAGAACAAACATGGAAACATGAGACCTTCACAGGAAAAAGGATAAAACAGGAAACAGAGGAACAGGATGCACGAGTGGAGGAGAGGCAGATGAGAGGGAGTGAGGGAGTACGAGGGAGAGAGCAGACATGACGGGCCGGGGAAACATACATCAACATGATGGAATAAAACACGGGGAGGTGAAACAAGGCACAAGAACTCATACAACAGACACACAGCGGGAGACCGATGGTAAGGACACAAGGGGAAATCTAATAAACAAATCTCAACAGACCAACCCAGGTCTTATAGAATAAACCCCAGACTAACACAGCGGACCTAAACATAAAAAGTAATGCAAAATGACAAAAGACACAAGAAAACTCAAAACACTGGGTAAACTGAGCCAGGACTATGACACCTTTGGCTCTGAAAGAGATGACAACGGGCTGTTGAACAGCTGAAATCCTATATCGGACAAACAAAGGCCAACATTTTTAAGGCCAGATGTTTACAAACTTAAAAGAACAGGGGATGCTACTCGGTGGTGTACTCATGGCCCTGAGTGTATGAGGTTTGGAAAGCATTGCATGAAGTG
>NW_005187638.1:386364-388095 GCF_000239375.1 Pundamilia nyererei | reverse complement strand
TTTTGAGTGTCCACATTGCAACAGAACAGCTCCATGCAGTCAGTAGTTACACTGACTCTGATCCAATGCAAACCACTAGTGAGAAACCAGAAGTCAGAAAAGAGTGCATTGGAGGCTGATTGACTCCAATCTGTGTGCCTGGTCTGTGGGAACCAGAATTTTGGCTGGTTTTAGGTGGTCAAATATTTATTTTACATGACTTATTCTCAGTTCCCACCCTTGACTCCACTACCAGTACTTAAGGTAGGAGCTGAAAACTTGAGTCTGATGAGAAAGACTCTGTGGAGTAATTGCATCTGTGGAATAGCCTGCCTTTCTGGAACTGAGGCTTTTATTAACACTGACATTGTGTTTGAAGTCTTCATCTTTGCTTATGCTGTAAATAAACCTTTTGATCTTTTAAATTAAGAGTCCTGCATTTGAGTCCAAATTGCTTTAGTGGCAATCAGCAATCATTTAGTTAGTTTTGTGATCCACAAAGTGAATGATCAACATGTGCATAAACAATAGTGTTTGATGTTTTTTGTTTTATGACTGAAAAAAATACTTTTCATCTTCCCAAAAAGCTTGATTCTGTTCATCCGGATGTAGTGTTTTCAGTGCAAAAACAGTTTCAGAATGGAGTCTAATAGGCGATGTCTCATCACATGAGCCACATACGATGTGCTGCCTTCCCCCATAAATCTGCAGCTGTGGTTTGGAAAGGAGCCATCCTGGCTCCTGTGTACAGTCCCAGCAACACTCAAGAACATGTTGGTTGGTTGTAGGACTAGCCTTACTAAGGGCAGATACACGGAAATACAACCAGTTCCTCAGGTGTCTTGCTGAAAAGGTTGAGTACAAGAGGGAATCCATCAATGCTCAGCCTTTCACAAACCAAGAGGAGCATCAGCATCCATTAGCATTTGTCTGGGACGGGGACAAGCTGAGGACTAGCCCTTCAACCCCGGATGTGGGACCACTGAAGGTCGCCAGGGATTGGCAGATACAACTCGACTTGGATCAGAGACTCATTTTCCCCACAGAGATCTTAACAACTACTCTGCGACCAGACCTCATCCTTTGGTTTAACTCCCAGAAACGTGCTTATGTCATTGACCTGACGGTACCATGGGAGGAAGCAATTGAGGAAGCATTTGAGTATAGGAAACTGCGGTATGCAAACTTTGGAGCTGAGGCAGAGGACAGAGGCTGGAAGATCAGGGTGTGCCTGGTGGAAGTGGGGTGCAGGGGCTTTGTTGCCAGTACAACAGCAAAACTACTTAGAGAAATTGGAGTCAGGAGACAGCTGCAACGGCATGCTATAGGAGAGTTAGCTAACACTGCTGAGAGGACCAGTCATTGGCTATAGCTGCAGAGGGCTGACAACACATGGGCAGCCTAAGGCAGTCAGCTAACCGTGAGACACATGCCCAGGCTTGATCAACTTTTAGTGGGCCTGTCTCAGCAGAGGGTGTCATGTGATAAAAGGCCGAAACACCCTGTTAAGTTGAGGCACATAACTGATGATGTGTCCTGCTGGTAAAGCTTCCAGTTCTCCATTAGAAGTGATGCAATATCAGGGATTGTAACATCTAGTCCTTTTATTGAATCAGACTTTCAAATTATTCACAAACTGGAGAAATGTTTTCCTTTCTGTGAGAAAGGTGTCAGACAAATATATTTATGTATGAATACTATAGAATTAAGCATAACCATTGTGGGTTTGGATTTGCAGATGTTTGACCTAAG
>NW_005187638.1:383497-384807 GCF_000239375.1 Pundamilia nyererei | reverse complement strand
CCGGTGTTTCAGGTTAAGGGTTTCTGTGTCTGTCTGCCAGAGTGTCAGGCGGTTTGACAAGACTGAAGACCTTGGCAAACAAAGTCTCCATCTGCAGCTTGTATAAATGTATGCACGTATCGACATTATTCTCAGGAAACCACCGATCAGCTCGACGGACCCTCCAGTTTACCTGCATACATCCTGTTCACCTGTGAGCTGTTACTGATTCAGGAAACACGAACACCCTCCTCACAGCTCCTGGAGCTTGTGTTTAGAATAGAATAGAATAAACCTTTATTATCCCACGGATGAGAAATTTCGGTGTTACAGAGCTCTTAAAGCAAGGGAAAATAAAATATAAAAGGAAGACACAAGGTGGTCCTATAAACACAAGCAACTGAAGTTCATATATACAGGTACCAATGCACAGAATAGGTGTGGTCTTTGGTTCATCTTTAATAACTTGTTAGTTTAGAAGTGATAAAGTTAAAAAATTGGTTGTAGCTTCCTGATCTGAAGAGTGAAGTCGACATGGAAGCGCATTCTCTCTAAAATCCAGCAGGTGGCGAACCCGCTGACTGTGAAACAGAAGTCCATGAGAAAACCATCACAGACCATCGAGACCATCGCCGACCCCTCCCTGTGATCAATCAGCTGGTAGTTTAGCTGACAAACTGATGCTGTGGGTTCCCTGTGAGCTTCTGGATGGATCGCTAACGCTGCCGCCACAGTTCTGACGTTCCTTTGGGAAATTTGTGTCTTTGTTAGGAAAGTCTGAATAAATAAAGTTGGATGTGATCTTTGTGTTCGAGTTTGCTCTCAGATCTGATTGGCAGGCAAGATGTTCACAACTTCAGTTTTTTTATTTCTATATGATGAATTCTGCATTATTAAGTGATAAGAACAAGTAATCTGACGTCCTGTAATCATTATGACGCTATACTTTGAGATACAATAAAAGATACAATAAATAGAATAAGTTTATATACAAAGTATCGGTATCGGATCAGTATCGTCGATACCACCTTCAATTTTACTTGGTATCTGATCGGAAAGGAAATCAGTGGTATCGCACATCACTACTGCCACCTGCTGCTCGCTCTCTACATCACATCCTGCCAAACCATCAAGAGGAAGCTTTTCAAAATAAGATGAAATACTGGCTAAGGTGTGACAGCTCTGAACCAATCAGTTTGCAGCAAACCAGCAGTTTAATAACACATCACAAATCTGTACAGGACCATGAGCACACGGAGGTTTCAGAACGCAAACCAGTGAGGCCAGTCTGTCCTCACCAGCAGCCAAATGGCTGGTAGGCTTTTAGCTAA
>NW_005187638.1:368016-369991 GCF_000239375.1 Pundamilia nyererei | reverse complement strand
CTTATAGGATGAAGCTGGTTGATTAAAAAGTTCCATTTCTGGATGTAATCAGTGATTACTGTTGGCCCAGATGAAATATCCATGAACACAAAGTGTGCTCCAACCAACTCATGGCTGCCTTTAATCTGTCTCAAGCACATGCTTCTCTCTTGTGTATTCAAGCGTGTTGCGCCAACTGAAAAACAGGTGAATGTCATACACATAAAATTGAAAACCATCACAATTTTAAATTCAAGTTTAGACTGAAAGTGAGCTGAAAAGAAGCTGCTGGGTTTTTAATTGTACTGAATGTTTCTCATTCCATTCTGGATCGAAGTCTTAGCTGAATATGAATTTATTTGACAGACTGGTGGACCCGATGAGCAGCTTCATCAGCTGCAGGTAACGAACTAAACAATCAGCTGGAGAGCTCTGTCACCACCAATGAGCAACAACATACATAGATATGCACACAGTTAGGATGGAGAAGCAATATGTCAAGTCAAGCAACGTTTATTTAAGATTAAAATTAAAGGACCAGAAGATCTGTTGATAGATGACAACGGGGTCAAGTTTGGTTACCAGGTTTTATCATGCAAGGAAAGTAAAATCACTCTTCTATTATGCAACAAGGATAAACAGTGCCAGACAGTCAGATTTGTGTTCATAAATTTGAATAATTTCAGCATTAATGACAAATGTGCCAAATGAGGTGACTGTTGTGATTTGTCCCAAAATAAATAAAATATAATTAAATTGAATAAAGACTGATGGAATTTCTTTTTCAGAGACATCATTATTATAGTCATAAAACTTTGCAATTTCTTACATAGTATTTATATTATTATAATTATAATTATATTATTATTAATACTTTTTATATTATTATTATAAATATATGCATGTATTAAGCATCTAAAGAATAAATATCTTCTCTTAAAATTGTTCTGCATTGCTTCTTTAGGCCACTGTGAGCATCTATCAGGTCACATCCATTGTGTGATTTCAGTAATGGCCATTTTCAACATAATTACTTTGATGTGTTTAGAACTTAGATTAAAGCCATTAAAGCCAAGACATAGAAATAAGAAATAAGATTTAAAAAATGCAATATTCAGTCAGAAATACAGCAATGTTGCAGTTCAGCTCTGATCTACATGGATATACAAATTTACATACACAACTACAACAAAACTAAAATCTTATTAACTTTATGCAGTCATGCTTTTGATCACTTATTCAAGGCCAAAGGCCTTCACAGCTTTGTAGATTTCATGCTTCTCCACCTTTGACTCTTTCATTTCGCATCTGTCAGCTTCCATCATGGTAAAGACAACAGCAGAAAACATCCATGTGTCCTTATTCTGGGAAATGGAGAAAGAAAGAAAAAATATTGGAACGATCAAAACTTAACCATAAAAGATTCATATTTCTGAGGATATTGCTGTCATTAAGTACTTTACCTGTTGTGTTTTCTGACCACAAAAGTTTTTCTGCTGGACAAGTGCTTGATTACAGAATAGACAGATGACAATAAATACAAATGTAAGATTTTTTAACTTTTGATCTGTAGCGAACTGTGAGTAACTTTGATTACCTTTGTGATGATCATTGTTGTTTCTTTTGAATGTGTACATGAGGACAGCTATAACAATATTATACCCACACACAGCAGAAAAATAATTGTACTTCCTGGCTGTGACGAAGGAGTGTCTCCTGAAACGAGTTTGATGTTACCTCAAAGTTATAAAAATTCTATTAATTAATTGTCACTGTACATACTGGCACTTAAATATTATATAATTTACATATTATATGGATTAATTTAAAAATCAATGGGGGTTGTGTAGTTCAACCAACAGGTTGTGTAGTTCCATAAAATGTAACAACTAATTTAAGAGCATCTCCGACACTCTGCTTGTACCACTGGACTCTACTGCTGATCTCTTTAGTAGTTCTAGCACATGTTAAAGCTGCTGCTTCACCAAGATGAGCG
>NW_005187638.1:365486-366675 GCF_000239375.1 Pundamilia nyererei | reverse complement strand
CTGTTACCTCAAAATGTCTTCATTTATTATTCATTCATTGGTTTAACTGATAGATCGACACATTTGTATGGATGTATATTGTTCAATTACTTTAGCTCACTTTAGCTCACAAGACAGCACCAAATAAGAGTATTCATCATTACTTTCATCTCTCCATTTTAATTGTAGAACCAGCTTTTGTGGTAGAAGCAGGACTAATGTTAATGAGGTAAAATCATAAACAAGTAACTAATACAAAAGTCATTTGTGGCTGATTCCTTGCTTTTTGTTTCACAAGCTGTGCGAAACAAATGATGCATGGAAAATTCAGCAGTGATGAGGCTGCCTGGTTTGAATCCACACAGGATTTTTTTTCTCCTTTGATTTTTAGTGTCTGTGTATGGGGGTTATTGTTTGCAAACCATATCAGGATTTCCAAAAACTCTAAATTTATATAAAGCATCGCTTCCTGTTTTGTACTCATAACTGAATTGTGCCTGCCCTAATTAATGGGTTTGAGAATCTATGAGAGAGGAAGGCTAGGGTGCCATTTAATATCATATTCTGAAAGCTACTGGTGCAGTCAGTTGCATACAAAGTGTCCTTGTGTGCTATGTGTGGCATGTTGCATGTGTGCTGTGACACACATTTGTTAAGGCATATGTGAGAGAGGACTGTCCACTTCTTTTGCGTTAAACTATTGTATTTGATCTTTTTGTAACCGTAACCTAGCTGTGGGTAGTGCCTGCACCCAATCAGCAAGTCGACATGAAAGACAAAGTCGTAACACTGTGAACAGGCTACACATCCTGTAGATAACAAAATACTTGTGTGTTCGGAGTAAACAGGTTTGCAGAGAAGTAGCTAGCCGCAGCCTGTATCTCACAGTTCAGCTGCCACATGTGGCTTTGCTTGTTCTTTCACAGGCACTAACGTACAAATACTGCTGCACTTTGAAATGAAAAAGGATAAGTCAATTCGGTTAAACTATCTTTGCACAGTTGTGTGTGCACTGGCCATTGTTAGCTCTTTGATGTGCTCCTAAGTGCAACATTTTTGTTTTCATATGTAAACAGTTCCTGTACATGCAGCAGTCATGTCAAAGTTTCTCTGTTTCTGCAGAAAACGTGTTACTGCCTCTTTCTAAAAAGTACTTACTGGTTTAGCTTGTAAATAAGGCTGTTATATTATTGTTCAAATTATCTGGTTG
>NW_005187638.1:363206-364379 GCF_000239375.1 Pundamilia nyererei | reverse complement strand
CTCTATCTTGCATTCCTTGAGCTGTTCAGGAGAAGTTTTTGTGGCATGAGAGGGCTGTTGTTCTTCTAGGTGAGGGTGATGAAATTGGTGACTGACTTTGCCATGAGAGGTTTGCTTGGGCTACAAAAGCGTTTAGTTGGCTGATATGTATCGCTGTAATATTTACACAAATGCCAGGGCCTGGTTTCAGCGTTAGTGGTTTTAATGTTACAGTTGATGAGCGTAAAAGAGGACACCACTTGTGTGGCAGGATCTTATACCGTTTCCTTTCATCATTTCTCACCTGTCAGGAAATTGCTCAATAAGCTAAAGCTTCTTCTAATGCATGTACCGAACTACAATGTCACGTCAGATGAAAACAAGCTAAAACTGTCAATTGTTTGTCATTCATGTTTTGAGGGTGTCAGACTAATTTCAGCCTTTTAAATCTCATATCACAGGATTGCTAAGACTTCTTGCTGTAATTTTGTTAAGAGTACTGAATTTGCTGTTAGTCTAGATGAGCCCTCTCACAACAAAAGAAGATGATCTGTGAAAACAGAGAAGTGTCTCAGAATACGTCACGGGGCGATCGTGGCTCAAGAGTTGGGAGTTCGTCTTGTAATCGGAAGGTTGCCGGTTTGAGCCCCGGTTCCGACAGTCTCGGTCGTTGTATCCTTGGGCAAGACACTTCACCTGTTGCCTACTGGTGGTCACAGGGCCCGTTGGAACCAGTGTCCGGCAGCCTCGCCTCTGTCAGTGCGCCCCAGGGCAGCTGTGGCTACAATGCTGCACACATTCACATTATGTGTGAGTGACTGAATGTAGTGTAAAGGTCTTTGGGGTCCTTAGGGACTAAGTAAAGCGCTATACAAATGCAGGCCATTTACGTTTGTCTTTGTCTGACCAAAATCAATTTAGAAAATATTCAGATCAGTTTTAAAAGTTTGAATACCACACTGTAACAAAAAGAGGGGCTCTCTGATTCCCAGGACCCAAATATACATATTTGTTTTTACATTTTTTGATGCATTTAATTTATGAAACAGTTAAACAAAATGAGTGAGGACAAAAGAGAGATAAAAACCAAGAGGCCAAGTGGAGTAAACAGCATCAGAAATCATATATTGAATTACAATTTTCAGTATAATTACAATCTTAACTGAAATGAAACACTTTACTGCAGTTCAGCTC
>NW_005187638.1:358666-361949 GCF_000239375.1 Pundamilia nyererei | reverse complement strand
TATATATACAATTATTACAACATGCAATAAAATACAGGAGCAGACAGTTATGTTATTATTTATAATAGATTAGACAAACTATGCAGTGCTACGAATCCTTGCCCTGCTGGGTGATCACTACAGGGAGACTGTGTTGCATCCCCCTCCTTCCCCCTGCCGCCCCAATTTTAACAACAACAGGTAACTAACTGAACATCCATCTGAAGCACAACTGGCCAAAAGACACCAAAAGACAATGAGCAACAATTTTTAACAATAAAACCTTCCAGAACACTGACGGGATGAAGGACCAATATGTTAAGCCAAGCAGGGCTTTGTAACCTTTTAATAAAAAAAAAGAAAAAAAAGAAAAGCTGTTAAAAATGATAGAAAAAGAGAATAGTCAAGTTTGGTTAACAGGTTTTAGCATACAAAGAGGAAGGAAAATCTTATGTCTCATTGATCAAGGATATGCAGTGGAACACAGATTTTCTTGCAGTAATTTTTTATTTCAACATAAACACTGATTACAGTACAAAAAGACGGTCTTTCACACAAACACCATGATAAAAACTTTACCATTCATTAATAGTTTATTATTACAGTCTCTATGCAGGTATTTTAATGTTTTTTTCAGTGGAAACAGTGGAAGACTAAATGTGTTTCAATCTCAAAATACTTTTTCTACATATTCAAATTCTGACGTGTTTAACATATTTAATCAGGTTGCTCTTGATTCTTTTAACTATGTTTACACAGTTGTTTCATTTCAGAAATTTCACAGCAATTGTTATGTGCCGAAAGATGAATATTTTTTATGCAAATCAGAGATGGTCGAGCAGAAAAGGTTCCAAAAAATGTGCTGCTCTGGAATTAAGTGACCCTTGAATCAAATTTGAATCAGAATACTTTATTAATCCCTAAGGAAATTGTGTAGGCTACTGACTACCTTTTCCTGGTACATGAATATCACCCTGAAAATAATATTTACATTAATACTTTACAACAACCTTGCAGTAATTTACAGAAATGTTAATTAAAAAGGAATGGGTTGTTAGCATGACAGGAAAGAAAGTAGGGGAATTATGTGGGCACCCATGTAATCACACCCCTGGTGCAGTAATGTCCATTTTAAACATAATTACTTTGATAACTTGGGCTTTTTTAAAGACAGCACATAAGATTGTAAATAAAACAGAAAAAAAAGCAACCGACAGTCATGACCAGACTACAGTAGGAATCTTGCAGCTTGGATGTGTATGCAAGTGTATATGTAAAGAACTAGAGCATAATTTCAACACGTAAAAGCGTATTATCTATAAGATGAAAAAAATCCTCTACTGTAGATTGTTTCATACCAAGCAAGAGTAAGTAGATCTAATCCAGCCCAAAAGCTTTGATGGCTGTGTAGATCTGCTGCTTCTCTGCTGCCTTTGCATCCTTTTTGTTGCAAATATCAGCTTCCATCACGGCAAAGACAACAGCAGAAAACATCTGTGTGTCCTTAATCTGGCAAATGTAAATGGAACATATTCAAAAATGTAAAAATGCTTATTAACCTTTAATATTTATTTTTAATTTTCATATTTGTGAGAGTAATCGTAGCATTTAATACTTCACCTGTTGTCTTTTCTGATCACTAAGGTTTTTCTGCAGGACAGGAGCTTGATCATAGTACAGAAAGACAACAAGTTAATATCAAATTAAGAATCTTTTATTTTGTTTATAGTGAACTGTGAGTAACTTCAATTACCTTTGTGATCACTGTTGTTGGTTTTTTTGGTTAAGTAAATGAGGACAGCAGTAACAATGAGATTTATACCCATGACAGCACAAAGCACAAAAACAACTGTACTGGCTGTCTGTGATGATGCACTGCTTTCTGCAACAATAGTAAAAGTGAGAAAACAAAATTAGAGTTGCCTAATGGTAAGATTACAGTAGTTATGAAATAAAAAATTGGATTAATTACTGGTACTTAAATATAAATATTATCTGATTTATGTATATTATATGTCTTGATTTAAAAATCAGGCACAGATACCTTGAACATCCAGTGTAGTTCCATTTCCAAATAATATCTCCCCACATGTGGCCACAGCACAGTAGTAAGTCCCAGCATCAGAGGAGCCGACGTTCTTAGAGAAGCGATAAACACATCCATCCTGAGGGTCAGATCTTTTCTCACATTGATCAGTTCTGTTTCCATGAGTGTAGATGATGTTTGGAAGAGATTTATTAGATCCATCTCTGAACCAGAAAACATTATTAACTCCTGAACATGTGTTTTTCTCAGAATTTGTCAGAACTGAACACTGAAGAGTTGCTGTGTCTCCTGGACGGAGTGGATTTGATTCTGTCGGCTGCTGTACAACAATATAGTTTGATGTCCTTTCAGTGTTTCCTGTGTAATACAAAAATATAATACAAATAAATTATTCACCACATTCTCAGAGGCATTTAATCATTTTGTAAAAGTTGGTCAGTTCATTACCTTTTACTAACAAATATGTCCCACTCCATTCAAGTTTAATCCAGGTGTCTATTCCACAGTGATACATTCCCTCATCCTCTTGGGCTACATTCCAAATGGTCAGGTTGCTAAAATCTTTACTGTTATGTGCAGAAAATCTTGACTGAAAAAACTCTGAAGAAGGTTTTCCAGAAAGTGACACTAATAATTTAAGAGTATCCCCGACTCTCTGCTTGTACCACTGAACCTTTCTGCTGCCGAGCTCTTCATTTGGTAAAACACATGTTAATGTTGCTGTTTCACCAACATGGACTGGTTTCACTGGAACCAGAGAATCTGCGGTAAAAGAAAACGTTCAGTTTTTATGTTATTATCTCTCTTATTATCTCTATGTCTATCTATATATGAATCTATTCCACATAAATAATACGTTCAGTTTGGTCAGATAAAACAAAAACAAACAGAAACAAATCCCCCCTTACTTCCTCGATGAAGAAAAAGCAATGTAATCCATAAGACGACCATCTTGAGAATGCACCTTAGGCTTTTTCAGTAAGTTAAGAAAGGGAAATGAGCACACTGGGTTAGACCATAAAATGCGTCTGATTGGTTAACACAGAAAACACTTAAAATAAACTTCCTGTGACACCAATATCATCTTGATCTTTTTCTAAAACAAATGATCTTTTTTCATTTCCTGTTACAATGTTTGTTCACTTCCTTTTTTTTGACTCTGTATGTATGGTTTAATATCTACTGCAAAAACTGCCTAAAACACCACAAGTTCTGCAGTTCAGGGAAATGTTAAGTTGAGGGACCATAACATTTTGT
>NW_005187638.1:356228-358150 GCF_000239375.1 Pundamilia nyererei | reverse complement strand
ACTCCTTCAAGACTGTTGGGAAACCATTTCAGGTGACTGCCTTATGAAGCACATCGAGAGAATGCCAAGCGTGTGCAAAGCAGTAATAACTCAAAGGGTGGCTAGTTTGAAGAATCTAAAATATAAAAGATGTTTTGAGATATTTCACACTTTTTTGTTTATTATCACTATTTACATTTGCAATATAAATAGTCATGTAAATAAATAAAAAAAAAAACATTAAATGAGAAGGTGTGTCCAGACTTTTGACTGGGAGTGTATAAGTTTTAATTTTCTAAGTAATCACATTTCTAAAGGTACTACTGATATAGAATTCCCACCAGATCTCATTAACAACCCATCCAATCCACACATGCAATGAAAACAAACTATATATGTGTACTAGAAAAAGTTTTATTTCCTGTGAAAATGGTGTGTGGATGCCATGTAGCAGAAATGTAGTGGAAGTGTTGCTGAAAAAAACTGAAGAAGGAACTATCTGCTGAAAAGAGGTGAAGAAGCTGAACTGTCTGCTGAAGACGGCTTTATTTGAAAGGGTACACTGAAGAGAGTCAAGAGAGAGATGACGTAATGTATTAAAAGACAAAGTAAAACAGGGAGTAACGGGAACACACACACAGAGCCGCAGACAGACACACGGAGACATGACTGAGGAAATATGGATAACATGACAGGGAACAGAATGAAACATGAGGGAAGCAAGTCTCAAGAACTCACAACAAAGATAATCACAGCCACACAGAGGGCAAAGACACAAGGGGGAAATACTAAATAATCTAAATCTAAACAGGAACAACCTAGGCACTAGAAAATCAACTTAAGACTACCAAAGAGGACTTAAACATGAAACATAATACAAAATGACATCAAAACACGAGAAAATTCAAAACACTGGGTCAAATGACTCAGGATCGTGACATCCACCACTAAACAAAGCTTCTCTGCCTGGAGAAAAATTTTTCACCAATCAGCATTCATGACACATACTTTAAATTTAACTATGCACCTGTCTTTCTCCTTTGAAATGCCTTTGTGCATCCCACTTCCTCCATATTTCCTCCTCTCATCATTCAAGCTCCATTCACGCCACCTTTATCTCCACTACCAGCGTCTCGGCTCGAGGTCCTGCTCCAATCGCTTTCACAGCTGGGGTTCCCTTCTGCCGAAATGGGCCATCAGAGTCTAAGAGCCAAGCATCTATCAACACTCTGTTCATTCTTTCCAATGACCTCTCCTTATGGAAATGACAGTTGACTATTGTCTTTGAAAGCCAGATTGATGCTGAGCTACTGGAATGTATATTTTTTGTATTTTTAATGGGTATTTCCATATTTCATTACCAAAGGCTGGTGCTTTGCAAGCTGAGAGGATAGCAGGTTTTGCACATACATTTTGGAAAACCCTGTGCTCTCTGACAGGAGGCTGACTAAACAGAGGCTCTGAAACATATGACAAAGAAGACCCAGGACTGTTGAACAGCTATTGGACAATAATGGGGCAACTTTCACCAAGTCCAGGAACTGGTCTCTTCAAATCCCAAACAATTATGAACTGTTGTTAAAAGAAGATCCCCCTTACTTCCTCGATGAAGAAAAAGCAATGTAATCCATAAGACGACCATCTTGAGAATGCACCTTAGGGTTTTTCAGTAAGTTACGAAGGGGAAATGAGCACACTGGGTCAGACCATAAAATGCGTCTGATTGGTTAACACAGAAAACACTTAAAATAAACTTCCTGTGACACCAATATCATCTTGATCTTTTTCTAAAACATATGTTTTAGAACATACATTGAAACATTGTTCACTTCCTTTTTTTTGACTCTCTATGTATGGTTTAATATCTACTGCAAAAACTGCCTAAAACACCACAAGTTCTGCAGTTCAGGGAAATGTTAAGTTGAGGGACCATAACATTTTGT
>NW_005187638.1:351906-355540 GCF_000239375.1 Pundamilia nyererei | reverse complement strand
AAATGGCCTGTATTTATATAGCGCTTTACTAGTCCCTAAGGACCCCAAAGCGCTTTACATATGGTATGGTGGCATTTACGAATACAGGACAATTGTACAATGACAAACACAATGTAATTGCAGAGTGTTAGGTCATCTTTATAATTACTTTTTTTAATGTAGTGTAAAAATGCATTTAGATTCTGCATAGAAAGAAAACAAAAAACAAGAAACAGAAGCAGCGGTGGTCTTTATTTATTAATAATTTACTGGTTTAACTGACAGATTAACAAATGCATATTTTTTTATTTTCATAATCTAATATTTTTACAAAGCAGAGAGACTTACATGAAAGTAAAATTTTTCATTTAGGCAATATATTTTGTAATTGTTTTCTTCAAGAATCACTGTGGAATAACATTAAAAGAATGAAAAACTTACCAGCAGGTGGCAACAGAGCATTTGTCACCTTGCTGGGCCAGATGTTCCTGCTCTTCTTCTCAATTCAACTGAAAATCATTTCAACTAATTTATGATTCTTTTAAACAAGTAGCAAATAAGAGCTGTCACCTTTATCTATCATCTATCAGCACTTATAGCTATCCATTTTAATTGTAGCAGCAGTTTTTGTGTAGTAGGTCTAATTGTGCTGGTACTTTGTATAAAAGACAAGAAAGTGCTGAACAAATTAGTGTTCAATTAAAAAAGAACTGCAGGGAATTAATGGGCTAACATTTCTGACATCCACCCACCCTGCGGGGGAATGCTGTTTCTTTTCTTCTTCCTGTCTTGTCTTTCAGGTTCTGGGTGCCGCAGGTGAGGAGCGTTACGGCTGAATAGCCATGGGATCAAAACGGCCATGTCTGACGCGCCAGCCCCCCCGGTGCGAGCGTCGCGGTACGGCGGCTCGAGCAACAGGCTGGTAGCAACGTAAAGGCTAAGAGGATTTTGCGGACCTTTTAGCGACTGTGTGGTTTTTGTGTGATTGCGCTCCTTCCCGTGCTATTCTGCGCCCCCCCCCCCCCCCCTCCCGATTACGTCCTTTTCTCCCCCAATTACGTCCTTCTCTTTCCCCTCAGTCTACGTCCATTCTTGTTCATAGTCCCGTTACCTACTGCATTGACTGTTGTAATTTTCTCTTGCATGGTTTTCCCCCCAAAATCCCTCCATAAGCTTAAACTTGTTCAAAACTCTGTTGCTTACATTATTACCGAATCACCTCTGTTCTTCAGGAACTTCACTGGTTCCCTGTGAAATTCCAGATAATATACAAAACGTCTTCTGCTCACCTTCATGGTCCTTCATAACCTTGCTCCTGACCTGTTAAGCACTACGTTAAGCACTATGTTTCCACACATAAACAGTTCATGTATGTGCCGCTGTCGGAATTTGAGACTTTTTTGAATTTTTGTAGATTCTTGATTGAGCAATAAAAAACCCAAACAAACATATGCAACAATAAGCCAGTGACACCCAGGTGCAAGTGATTTTCCTCCCTACCATGTGCTACTCCCTATTTCTAAAAAGTAATTACTGGTTTGGCTTGTAAATAAGTGTAACTAAGTTTTTTATGCCACTTATCCAGGTTTGGATTGCATAGAAGCAGTCTAAATAGAGACAAGCAGTCCTCCCTCTCCTCAGCCAAGTCCTCCAGCTCATCAGGAGGACACAGATGCATTCCTAAACCAATTGAAAGAGAAAAATCTCCCGAATCTTGCCCACGGTGTCCTCCCAGTAGGAAATCCCTGAAACATCTCACCCAGGAGGTGTTAAAGAGGGAGTGAAGTCAGATGCCTGAACTACCTCAACAGGCTCTTTTTGATGTAGAACATTGGCAGCTCTACTCGAAGCCCCTCCTAAATGGTTTGGTCCTGACCCTATCTACAATCTCATTCATTTGGAGCTTGTGAACATACGAGGGCAGCAACATAGACTGACCAGTAAATTTACAGCTTCGCTTTCACACTGAGCTTTGTCCTCACCACAACAGACTAATATAGTTTCTGCATCGCTGAATATGTGGCCCTGGTTTATACCTCAATCTCCTGCTCCATTATCCCTTTACTCATGAACTCAATATTTTAACCCCCCCTTGGAGCAGCTACTTGTCTCGGATCCAGAATGGGTTATTTGTGGATCAGGCTTTTTCCAGTGCATTCTGTGAATGCTTGAGTTTGAATGCTGGGCAAAATGTTGTTGAGCAGTGTTTGTGGTAGTGCTAAATAAACTGGGGCTAGTGCATCTTCTAGGTGAGGCTGCTGCAATTGTTGACTGCCTTTGCCATGAGGGGTTTGCTTGGGCTATAGCAGTTTGTAGTTGGCTGGTATGTATGTGGCCTGGTTTCAGTGTCAGTGGCGTTAATGTTGTGGTTGATGAGTTTAAAAGAGGACACCACTTGTGTGGCGGGCTCTTATTGAGAATTGCTCAATAAGCTAAGGCTTCTTCTAATGCACGTACCTGTCTGCAATGTAATGTTAGATGAAAAAAACAAAACATTGTCAGTTGTTTGTCATTGATGTTTTGAGGGTCTCGGATTGATTTCAGCCTTTAAAACCTCTGATCAAAGAATTGATAAAAATTCTTGCCCACCTGTCATTTTCAAATACTGAATTTGATGGTGGTCTAGATGAGAAGATGGTCTTTAAAAACAGACTAAGAATACAAGGTTTTTCTTTATCACTACCAAAATCAAAGTATTCAGATCACTTTTGCAATTTTTACGAGAGGAAGAAATCAAGAGATTTAGTGGAGAATAGACTATCATGAAATCATGCATTGCGTTACAATTCTTGGAGTAATTACAATCCTCAATGCCAAATCTATAACTGTAGGAATTAGTAGCTATTGCTTTGCTTCAATGATAAAACATTAATCTCAATGTATATATATTTTTAACCTATGTCTATGTACAATTTAGGTTTTAAAATACAGATTATGCTGGAGAATAATCAGTGAAAACAAACTGTACAGCTAAGTTTCACTAAAATGGTTTGTAAAATTTTACAGGAAGTGGATTTTCTGTGTTTCAGCCAATGACTGTAATTTCCACTTCGTACCCCCTGATTATCTTGTGACCAAGTCTTCCTTTGAGTTGGAAGACATCAGTTGTGCAAGAGAAGGCTGAGGTACCACAATGATCAGAAGGCTGGTTTCTTTGATTCTTCTAAGTACATTGTGTAAGTTTACTTCTGCACTGAAACATGTGACACTGTGATATAGGGTTGAGTAATATTTGTTAAATTTAAGGTGCTTTGTCCTGTCATATTCGAATCTAACTGATACCGTGTTTTGTTTTGTTTTTTTTTAGCTGTGACCGAAGGGGATGAGGGTCCTTTCCAGAGCTCTGTAACTGTGACTAAACTTGGAGATAATGTGACTCTGACATGTAAAATCCCTTACGATGATGTTGGGTTTTCTTACTGGTATAAGCTGAAATTTGGAAACGTGATTGAAACAATTGCCTCGGGAAGTTTTGACAAAATATCACTAAAGGGACCATTTAACAACTCAAGATTCAATGCCACAAAAGTGGGTGATATCTATTCTCTTACCATAACAAATGCAAACAAAGAAGATGAAGCAACTTACTTATGCCAAGCAGGAACGGCATACATAATGACATTTTTTAATTGCACGCTTTTGGTCGTGGATGGTA
>NW_005187638.1:347419-351624 GCF_000239375.1 Pundamilia nyererei | reverse complement strand
CCAGGCAGCATTTACCACGGCAGTCTCAGAAATAAAGAGGACGGGAGATGTGACTACAGTCTGTCCAAAACTGTAACAAACTCACCTGATGCTGGGACGTACTACTGTGCCGTGGTGACATGTGGACAGATCCTGTTTGGTAGAGGAACTGTGGTTGAGATAGGTATGTATATTTTTTAAAATTACTTTGTTTAATTATATAGAGATCTTAAATGGTCACACTTCTAATTTTCTAAAATCTTTTGCTGATTTTTTTCCGTCCATCCATCCGCTTTATCCGAGTCCGCGACCCTGATTTTTTTCCTACATGTTAATTCACTTCACTGAAACTGTTTTTATGCTTCAGGGAATCAATCTGATAGGACTTTAAAAAATATCTGTAATTCTTATATTATGCATTAATGTAAATGTAATATTTGATTTGCTACTGTCACCTGTGGACTTGTGGACTTAAATGGCATACAACTCTTAAACTTCTAAACCTAATAAAAAGCCCAGAATTAATTTCTTAATGCTTTCCACATTTATCAGCATTTCATGGCTCACAGAGACTGACTTAAAATGTTATTAGTAAGTGAAATCCACTTATGGTAAAAACTATTCAGTGTTTCTTTTATGACATTTGATAATATTTTCTGTTTACAAATTATAAATGAGAATGAAAGAATTTTGTGTATTTTGTTTTCTGATTTTAGGACAAAAGTGGGACCCGGCTGTCATTGTGTTCGGCATGCTGCTGGCTCTCTGTGTGATTGTGATCGCAGTTCTTATTTTATCCAGACACTAAAGGTTTTTCTTGCTTTGCTTTCTTAAATTTAGAACATTCATGATTTTTGGAACCAGAATATCAAAGAAAACATTGCAGACAACAAATTTTAATCCAATGAATTAATAAAACTGATTATGAAATTATTCCTTTTTATACTCATATTGGCATGCTTCATTAATGAAAACATATAAAAGGCCCATGTCATAGCATAATACATCTGGTGGACTGGTTTTTGTTTACTCACTGTAGCTGTGAGACTAACAGTAGGATATTTGACTAACTGTAACATACAAAATGACAACTCTCGCAAAACTCCTTGAATCAGCTGTTGTTTTTTTATTTAGCACCAAAAATTTTCAATTAAAATTGAATTGATTTGAATGAATTTGGTCATAAAAAACATTGTATCATTGTATTGTTAATGCATTTAGTTATTCTATGCTATATTCTGTGTTACATCTCCTATAATTCCCTCGAAGCACAGGCAGACGCAAGTGGTTTTCTGTCACTGGTTTATTTGAAGACTTCTCTCCAAAGCCACCGTGAAAACTATACAGCATTAACAAAATAAAACTCAGTGTAAGACACAGCAGTAAAAACACTGTACAACAAACACGATAAATAAATAAATACCTCGTTGGCTGCATGCTGCAAAAAGGGAATTAGCCGCCGTTCTTCTGAGGTTTCTTTAACCGTTTAACCGTGTGTAGTTAAAGTCCACTTAACATGTCTTTCAATAAAAACCATCCTTTCTGCGAGCTTACAGGTGTTTTTCTTCTTTTTACCCAAAGAGGAAACTAGTGCAACTTGTAAGCGAACTTGAGTTTAAAAATAAAAGCACCAAAACGTTGACTACAAAAAACAAACAAAGTAATGTGCAGCTTAAACAATTTACAATCATGACATGGATCTTGACAAGATAAAGAAATAATACAGATTATATACAATGTCATCATGGCAACAGCTACATCTCCTTTGATGAATAAAGTACATCCAAATGATAAAAGTCTACCTGTCTGTTCTCAAATCAAATCAAATCACTTTTATTGTCACATAAAACAACACAGTGTGTTTGCACCTCTCAAAGTGAATAGTACTTTTACCTATATTTTTGTGTTTATTGTTATTGTACTTTTGCACCAATCTCTGTCTTTATTGTTATGAATGTATATGATAGATTATGCAGCAAATTCATTTTCTTCTGCCACTTTGAACACCAGTCTTTACTACTACTACTTACTTTCTACTTACTACTCCTCATACATGTTATATTTCTGTATTTTATTTTTAATAAATTAGCAAAAAATTCAAGAATTTTTTTTTTCATTTTGTCATTATGGGGTGTTGTGTGGAGAATTTTGAGGTGAAAATTTAATTTAATTCATTTTGGAATGAGACCTAACCCTAGTGTTTTATTGTCAACCCATCAAGTATACAGTGGGACAAAATATCATCCTCAAAAGGGAAAACTGTAAAAAAAAAAGAGGAAAAAAAATCAAATATACATATATACAGAAATAAGATGAACTAAGAATAATCACAACAGTATTGTACTTGCATAGAAATAGAGTAAGAATAAAAAAGAATGAGAATGAAAATAAATAAATACAGCTCACACAGCACATACAGGGAGCAGAGTGTAGTCATTAGCACTGTCGCCTCACAGGAACAAATTGTGCTGAATTTGCATGTTGTCCCCATGTTTGCGTGGCTGCTACACGGGTACTCCAGCTTCCTCCCACAGTCCAAAGACATGCAGTTAGTGGGGAGAAGTTAACTGATATTTCTAAATTGAATAGGGGGGAATCTGAGTGTGAATGGTTTTCTGTCTCTTTTAGAGATGGGCCAGAGTCCCTTCCAGGCCCTATGACAGTATCAGAAATAAAGAGGAAGAGAAATGTGACTACAGTCTTTCCAAATCATCTAATGCTAAAACCATACTACTGTGCTTTGCTCACATATGGAGAAATTCTGTTTGGTGAAAAAAACTGAAGTTGGAATTAATATATTTTTAAATTCATATTTTAGTCTTTGTTTGTCTGTACTGATTACTGATGTATTGTTTTCAGTGAATAGTGGTTTTCACATGGTAGGTTCAGGCTTTCAAAGGTTATATGAGTTAGATCAGCTTAATGTGTTCACAGCCCGAAGTGTCACAGTGGTTGGAAACTTACATACTACTTCTTCACTTTACAGACTACAGTTTTTTGGTTATTTCATATGCGCCTTTCTGCTTCCTCTGTCACCTTTGGTCTGTTTTTTCCTCTGTGCTTTTCTTTGCTTGTGTTTTCTCCTCATTTCCTGTGGTGTCACATAGAGGCACCTGCATTTCAGCTGCTCATGTTGTCTTGCACAGCTTAGATGGAGGTTGTTGTTGCTGTTCTTGTCACAGATAATGTGTGGTTGATTATGGTTATCAACTTTCTCTGCTAACTCAGAGCTTCTGTTTCAAGCTCTGTCACATCATTTAATCCTTGTTATTTATAAAAGAGATTTATTAGTATTAGAATCAAACATAAAAATGATTTTACATTTCTGCATCACCAACTGAATGTGACACATGCAGTTTGTGCTGCTGTACAGCTGGGATTCGGTCGATAGTGTTAGTAAGGTACAGCTTAATAACTTATAAAATTCATATTCTTTTAGTATGTAATCTTTCTGGCTCTCAAAGATTACTGAATATAAATTAAAATAAACAAATTAATAAATAATATTAAAAAATGATATAATTATTGACTATGTATGGATTTTGATGAGTCACCATGGCCATATAACCATAAGGAGAGCCACCTTTGTGACACTGAAAACTGTGACTTCAAGCTCAAAGTATTTTGTAACATAACTCATTAATCTTTATTCAGATTATGTCCCTCTGTTGTGTAATGAACAAAGTGTAGTTGAGGTTGATTAGAGAAAATGTTCTCAGCAGTCTTTCATCATAAACTGTAGTGTGAGAGAGATTTTTTTTAATTGTTACTAAAGTGGCGTAAATTCAAATTTAAATAGATGCAAAAAGTTAGTCTGACCTAAACCTAAACTGGCTGGACACTGAAAACCATTATTTTGAATCAAAGTTGAAAAAAGCTGCTCAGTCTGTAATTAAATGTGTCCTCTTCCATTCAGTATGGAAATAAAAGAATGAGAAACTTTGAAGAGAATTTTAATTAACAGAGAAGTAAACATGATCAGTAGGTAGTCTCGCTGAAACTCCAGGCAACTAACTGAACATCACAGGAAGCACAATCGGCCAACAGGCGGCGTTGCCAGCACCACTAATAATCAGCAATCTTTCACAATAAAAGCATTCAGAACGCTGATGTGATGGAGGATCAATATGTTAAGCCAAACAGTGGTTTGTTCACCTTTTTAATCAACAGACAAGGAAAACTGTCGATTTTACAGGTGTCGTATAACGTTAAAGAGGGAAGGGTCA
>NW_005187638.1:313322-317348 GCF_000239375.1 Pundamilia nyererei | reverse complement strand
ATGGTTTCCATAATCTTTGGTAGAAGATGAGGAAAACATTTCCAATGACAGAAATGGACAAGAGCACTAATAAGGTCATTTGGATAGATATTGATTGTGTTGTTTGTTCTGGAAAATAAAAACAAATAAATCTTCTTAAAAAGTCTTATGCCTCATTTTAGAATAACATGTTATTGTGTATTAATTGCAGTACTTAATTCATAATCGTACCAAGTTCCACTGAAGTTCCATTTCCAAATATAATCTCTCCACATGTGGCCACAGCGCAGTAGTAAGTCCCAGCATCAAAAGCGCTGATATTTTTAGAGAAGTGATAAACACAGTTTTTCTGAGTCTCTGATCTTTTCTCACATTCGTTTTTTCTATTTCCATCAGAGTAGATGATGTTTGGGTGAGATTTTTGTGATCCTGCTCTGAACCAAAAGACATTATAATCTCCTGGACATGCCTCATTCTGAGACTCAGAGAGGACTGAACACTCAAGAGTCACTGTGTCTCCTGTACGGTCCGGTTTTGATTCTGTCGGCTGCTGGACAACAGAGTAGTTTGATGTCCTCTGAATGTTTCCTTTATAATACAAAACACAAACATTCTTCAAAGCATGCTCAGAAGATATTTGATAAATTAGGGTGCAAAATTACCTTTCACTAACAGGTATGTCCCACTCCATTCAGCATTAATCCACTCTGTGATTCCACAGTGATAGATTCCCTCATCCTCTTGGATTGTCTTCAGAATCATCAAGTTGCTAAAATTTTTATCATTATTTACATTAAATCTTGAATTTGAAAATTCAGGACCATATTCCGGTGGTGTATTTTTATACAGTGCCAATATCAATTTAAGAGTTTCTCCAACGTTCTGCTTGTACCAGTAGATTGCTTTACTGCTCAGCTCTTTCGGTAAAGCACATGTTAAGGTTGCCGCTTCACCAAGTTGAACTATGTTCACTGGCACCAGAGAGTCTGAGTTGAAACAAAACACAGAAAAACAAAATTTTGCTTGAAAATTTTTAAATTGTTATCATTTCAAAAACATTATTGTTATTATCTATAACTCTACACATATATATTTTACTATATTTTACAATAACAACGTATATCAGATTTATGAACAGAGAAAAGTAGCCCTTACGTCCTTGATGAAGAAATAGCCATGTCATCCATAACCCCACCATCTTGATACTACTCCTTTTTAGGAACCTCGTTGCTATTTCTGTGAGAGAAGGAAGTGAGATGAGTGACTGGGTAAGACCATCTATGCATATGATAGCTCTGATTGGTTAAAACATAATAGATTCAAAAGTACACTTCCTGTCACATTGACCTCACCCAGAGGTTTTTCTGTTTCATCTTCTATTGCAGTTGTTCAGATTGTTCAGTTTTCATATTTATATTCGAGTTTGTGATTGTAATTCATCTTCTCAAGCAATAAGCATGGATCCATGGATAATAATTATTGGTACATACAAGATATACCTCAGATATGTAACACTTTGTAACACTTTTGAGTAAATTTGCAATGTTTCTTTGGTGGGAAGGTCATGAAATTTCTTCCTTGGAAGAGTTGAAGAGCAGACTGAACTAACAGAATAATAAGTGCAAGATTTTATTTGTGATTTTTTTTTTGATAATCACAATATGCAAGCTCTTTTTCTATTAGTTAGCTCCAGGTACACCCTTATTCAGAGATCATGGGTATCATGATTGTAGTTATGAAATCTATTTTTTTGTCAAAAGGTTTTCTGTTTCATCCCCGGCTCAAACTACCATCAGGTTCCTTACCTCCAATTTTTTTCTGGGGGAGTACTGTGGTGTATCTTTAAGACTGACTAAGACTCACCCCAGTCCATTTGTTTGTCTTCTCCACTTCCAAACAAGAGTTGCTCCACCTGAGACAGCAAGGAGGAAATCTGTGCTACAGCCCATCAGCATCAATGGGGAGTGCGTGGAAAGGTTGTCCAGTTTCAAGTCCCTGGCTGTGCACATAGACATAGACCTCCAATGGAACTCAAATACCTTGGCGGTTGTAAAGAACACCCAACAGCTTCTCCACTTACTGAGAATCCTCAGAAAAGTGGACCTGAAGTGGGGGCTGCTGATTGTCTTCTACTGTTGCTTCATTGAAAGTGTGCTGACATACTGCATCTGTCTATGGTTCTCCAGCTGCACCATGGCACACAAAAAGGCACTTCAGAGGGTCATTAATATGGCCCAAAATATCATCGGACATCCTCTTCCCTCCCTCAATGACCTGTACAGCACTCACAGGGCACGCAGCATCCTGCAGGATTGCGCACACCCAGGACACCGGGTGTTAAGCTGCTGCTGTCTGGCACGAGATTCAGTTTGCTGAGGTGGCGGACAAACAGACTCAAGGACAGATTTTACAGGGCAATAGCTCAAATCAATGCTAACAGACACCAAAGCGCTCCTCAAAGACAAGAGGAGGGCCTTCCGAGCAGGCAATAGAGAGGAGGTGAGAATGGGTCTATGGCGTTATTAAAGGGAAAGATCAGAGAGGCTAAAGAAAATTACAGGAGAAAGCTGGAGTGAAAACTCCAGCAGAAGCGCATGAGAGTGGTGTGGAGTGCCGTGACACCCCTCTCCCACCGATTACTTTTACTCACGACCAGATGCAAAGACAAATGAGAAGACTCCACTCAGGCAAGTCTGCTGGCCAGGCAGGATGAGTCCCCGTCTCCTCAAGGCCTGTGCAGCCCAGCCTTATGGATTCTTTAATAAACTGTTCATGTTGAGTCTGAGTCTGCAGAGGGTCCCATTGCGGTGGACGACATCATGCCTCGTTCCTGTACCAAAGATGCCATGTCCCAGTGGCTCCAGGGTTTCGAGCCTGTGGCACTGACTTTCCACGTCATGAAGACCCTGGAAAGAGTCATTCTTGACCAGCTTCCAACCTATTGTCAGGCCACATCAGAAACCCCTTTAGTTCTCTTACCAGCTTACCAGAGCTGAGGACGCCATCGTCTGCCTGCTCAGTCGTGTCTATGCCCATCTGGACCAGCCAGCGAGCACAGTGAGGGTCATGTTTTCAATAACATCAGGCCGACCCTCCTGGGTGATAAGCCCACAGCAATGCAGGTGGATGCCTCTCTGGTGTCCTGGGTTGTTGATTACCTCACAGGAAGACCACAACATGTGTGTCTTCAACATTATGTGTCTGACAAGGTTAGCAGCAACACAGGCGCACCACAAGGGACTGTCCTCTCCCCTTTCCTCTTCAACCTCTACACCACAGACTTCAGCCACTGCACATAGACCTGCCATCCTCAGAAGTTTTCTGATGACTCTGTGGTGGTTGTATGCATCAGTGAGGGCGATGAGATGGAGTACCTGGCTGCGGTTCAAGCCTTTGTAAATGGTGCGAGTAAAATCATCTGCAACTCAACGTGACAAAGACCAAAGACTTGAAATTAGACTTTAAGAGGACCAAACCTGTGATGCCTGTTTCAATCCAGGGAGTCGATGTGGACACTGTGGTGGACTACAAATACCTCGGAGTACACATGACAATGCCCAATATTTTTTATGAGTCTGTTGTGGTGAGTTGTGGGTGGCAGATACCAACAGAGTCAATAAACTGATCTTCAAGGCCAGTAATGTTGTGAGTATGGAGCTGGACTCCCCTAAGGTGGTGTAGGAGAGGCGGATGTAGTCCAAAAAAATGCTGGACAACACCTCCCACCCACTCCATTATGTGCTGGCAGGTCACAGGAACACGTTCAGTGAGAGGCTGAGATTAACCAAATGCACCACTAATCTCCCTGTACAACTCCTCCATCTAATGCACAGTTCACAGTGCAATAGTTACACATTTTTGCACAAACTCTGTAGTAAAATTAACAAAGTTTTACAGTTGTCAACCATGTATATTTCACCTCTATAATATACTGGATATTTATGATTGAGCTATTTGTATATATTAGAGTTATTTCTTATATTTCTTAACTTTGTAATATATTGTGTTATTTAATTTAATCCAGTCTGTTACAGCTATTGTCTTGGA
>NW_005187638.1:310606-311584 GCF_000239375.1 Pundamilia nyererei | reverse complement strand
TTTAACTTGAGAGTAGACGCTCTCCTCAGGCGGCTCTCGCTTCTTTCTTCCTCGTGTTTTTCTTTCAGAGAAATTTAGTGCAGCATAGTTTAGTTCTTCAGCTTTGGTCTGCATTGTAAGTACAACAGACAAAACAAATTTTTCTTAATCTGGTTTAGATGGTTATACTAACTTTTCAGACATTTTAACTAAACACCAATATTTTTATTACTTACCGGTTGGCGTAAAGCGTCATTTTGTGCTTCAGTTATTGCACTTTCTGCTATAAACATGAGATCATAGTAACAAATACAAATTACTAAAATGCAATTAATATGCAAATTACTTCTGAATTTGTTATAACCATAAAATTCCCCGATAGAAATAAATTCTTCCAATAATTAACATAGGAATAAAAACCACCATGGAGTGTTAATAATATTTGCAGTGCATACAATGACTATCTCCCCCATGGATTTATTTTACATAAATGATTAGTCTTTAAATTATTTAAGTGTAATGGGATAATCTTAGATACCTGTAGCTCTTACCTTTAATTGGTGTACGTATTCTTTGTTTGCAAACAAGGAAAATATTCCCAAAGACAGAAATGGCCAAACAGACTATTAAGGCTATTTGAAGAAACTCCATTTTTTTGGCTTGCTCTATAAAAAACAAACAAAAAAATATGTTCTCAGAATGTCTCATCACTCATATTTTAACATATTTGAAGTATAAACACCAGTACTGAACACAAAATCATACCAAGTTCGAGTGTCGTCCCATTTCCAAATAATATCTCTCCACATGTGGCCACAGCGCAGTAGTAAGTCCCTGCATCGGAGGAGCTGACGTTCTTAGAGAAGTGATAAATGCATCTTTTCTGAGTGTCAGATCTTTTCTCACATTCATCATGTGTATTTACATCAGCGTAAATGACTGGATGAGATTCATGAGATCTGTCTCTGAACCAAAGAACTCTGAGACCTCCTGGACACG
>NW_005187638.1:308658-309397 GCF_000239375.1 Pundamilia nyererei | reverse complement strand
AAGCAGAGCCAATGTCCTTTTTCCAATTAATGTGGCAAAGTTCGTGGCAAACGATTCAGCAGTC
This sequence comes from Pundamilia nyererei, assembly GCF_000239375.1. NCBI lineage: Eukaryota > Metazoa > Chordata > Actinopteri > Cichliformes > Cichlidae > Pundamilia > Pundamilia nyererei. Next base: position 309,333 of record NW_005187638.1, on the reverse strand, counting down.
GCATTAAATATCACCCAGGTTTACCCCATGGTGGAGCTAGAGGTAAAGACAGGATAATGGCAACTGCAAGATTTTAGCTGTCATTATCCTTCCTCAATTAAATTAGAAAGACTTCTTTCACATCAGCTGGATCCAGAAAAACTAAAAGCCAATGGTACTCTTGTATCATGTGTAATGATAGTAGCCATGAAATCAAATCATTATTTGTCAAGACAGTTTTTCTTAATAGGGCACTGACCAAACCCTCTTTCAAATTCAAATGTGCACCATATAAACTTCCTCTGAACTGAAATACATGGATAGAGGTCAGAGGTCATAGAAAGAAATGGGAAATAGGAAAAAAAAAAACCATAAAGGATTTCTGAATCTTTTAATCTTTAGTTTTTAAATGTATTTAATACACTCTAAATGCCCATAATTTATTTTTAACTTGCAAATTGCTTTGAGATCTCAAATTAAATTCATACATCTATTTTCTACTGCTTATAAATCGTGTCAGGAATCTATCTTATATACAATGTTCCCAAAACACCTCACCGAAAAGGTGTCAAAGGTGCATCAGTGTCAGATACCCGCATCTTCAGCTGTTTCCTTTGATTCTGAACTTTTTAAAAAAATGATCAAAGTGTGTTTGAGGTTTGACAAAGTTGCTATCAGCAAAGGCTTACCAGCAAA
>NW_005187638.1:282413-286200 GCF_000239375.1 Pundamilia nyererei | reverse complement strand
CACTGTCTTTCCTGTGTTCCCTGTGACTCGTTAAGTCTCTGTCACCCTGCTAGTATTGATTCTGGTACCCATTTGTCCTTTGCCTTGTTCTTAGTTTACTCCATGCGTTGTTATTTAGATTTATTTCACCTGTGTATAGTTACCATTGTGTCTCCACTCTGCCCTCACCTCTTGTGTTTTTGTTACCTCAGTTTGTTTCAGTTCCTTATCGTGTCATTCTGAATAACAAGGCATGGAGTAACCATTTCATGTTTACTGTTTGTTTGCCCATGAGCTTCCCCCCCTCTTTGGATCTATAGCAGGGGTGTCAAACTCCAGGTATCCTGACTCTTTTACATGTGTCTCTGCTGCAACACAGTAAGTAATTAGCAAGATCCTATAGAACGTGACTGCATAACCCTACTCAAGTAAATTTAAATAAATGTAAGTGTTGGGAAAAATGTGTATTCTTCTAGTAAATAAACTCTTCAAACTTGTTTAGTGAAATCCGCCTTTTGAATCTACTCATCTGGCATCTGATGTGACAAAACTGCATTGTAATATTGTTTCTCAAATAAATACCAACCATATTTCTATAAGCAAAGTTATTGCTGACATAATGACTTTTTTTTTGCATGAAAGGCTTTCTAAATTGTTATTTTAAAGATGTAGATGAGATTTAACAATAAATATTGTATAGAATCTGTCCAAATACAGAAAAAATAGGAAAATAAGCACTAAAATGTGTGTTTTGGATTGTTGCTTTTAGAAATAAAATATCTTGGAAGCAAAAATATAAAAAAATTTTCTTGTACTGTATTGCATTAATTACAAAGAAAAAAAAAACCTGACACCTCAAAAATATATTTTTAATTACAAAAAGTAGGACAATCATTGAATACAGTTTAAAATCAGGGATTTGAGAAATGCGACAAAACTAAATTTATAGCTTTGAGAGCCAGTCAGTAATGAAGCAAATAAACTGTTAACAGTTAATATTTAATGAAGAGGAAAAAAAACATGACTAAAGGGTCACAAATATAGAATTTCAGGAGATTGTCGTGGACATTTTAAATAAACCCGCAAACACCTTGGTGAGCATGATTTAAAGTGAGTTTAATAACAATTTTTATTAATTGCAATATGGAGAGACTCTGGTCAAATACCTAAGCAGTCTCTGACGATGGCTGCCGCCCTTACATCTTATATACAAACAGACAAAGACATTCCACAACTCCTACATGTTTCCCAATCTCACAGGCCCTATACCTTCCCTTCAAAGAGAGAGGGAGAGAGAGGTAAAAAATTACACATGTTTTTGCCGAGCCGTCACCTAGAGATTTACATCCCTGAATAGCAGGAGTCTCACTATCTGTTTAACGTCTCCCATGAACTAACAGTGGCTCCACTCTGTGTGTGTGTATATATGTATGATAGAGCATAAGGCCCACTTGTGGTGCACATGCATACAACTGGTGAAAATGTAATTCTACAATTACTAAAGTTATATGGTTAAAACATGTGATCAATACAAAAAAAAGCAATCTTCCACGACATTGTTACTGGCATCAGCGTTTAACTTGAGAGTAGACACTGTGTTCAGCACCCTCTCTCTTCCTTTTTCCTCTTGTTTTTCTTTCAGAGAAATTCAGTGCAGTGTAGTTTAGTTCATCATCAGCTTCTTCAGTCTGTGCCGTAGTTAAAAACAGTTATATAAAAATAAAATTATATAATTGAGATAGAGTTAGGTAGATAGTCTAAGGAGCTTGGAAAGAAAAGCGTCTGGAGTTCTTTGAGTTGCTTGAAGACGTTTCACCTCTCATCCGAGAAGCTTCTTCAGTTCTAAGGTCAAATGGTGGAGAGACCCAGATTTAATCCCAGTGGGAGTTTCCCCCACTGGGGGATGAGAGATGAAACGTGTTCAAGCAACTCAAAGAAGTCCAGACGCTTTTCTTTCCAAGCTCCTTAGACTACGATGACCTGGATGACTGAGAACCTTCACAGACAGTTAGATAGATAGAAAAACAATTGTCACATCTTTTAACATCAATAATTATTATTACTTACAAGTTGGTGCGAGGTTTCAGTTTGTATATCTGATAAAGCACCTTCATTTCCTAAGAATAAAAATAATAAATAAATAAATAGTGAAATGAACTTAACTGTGTCATTTGACTTAGAACCTAAAAATCTCATGCATAGAAATACATTGTTCTAATAAAATATATTAGATTGATTAATTACTAACCACTATAAACGCCTCATTTATTGCAGATTCTATTCATCGTTCTTCTGTAGAACTTATGATATTGTATATAAAATGTATAAATGTTTTACTTTTTAAAACGCTTACCTCTATGTGATTTACATACTTGTTGGTTGAAGATGAGGAACGCGTTTCCAATCACAGAAACAGCCAAACAAACTATTAATATCGTGCTCTGAATGAATACTGACTCGGTTGATTCTACAAAAACAAACAAACAAAAAGTTCTCAAACATTTTGATCACTCGTGCTGATTTTGTAAACAGAACTTCCAGTTGTTAAATAGAAAATCATACCAAGTTCCAGTGTAATTCCCTTTCCAAATAATATCTCCCCACATGTGGCCACAGCACAGTAGTAGGTCCCAGCATCAGAGGAGCTGACATTCTTAGAGAAGCGATAAACACATCTATCCTGGGGGTCAGAATTTTTCTCACATACATTATAGTTGTTTGTGTCAGTGTAGATGATGTTGGGATGAGCTTGATTTGCTCCAGCTCTAAACCAGAGAATATTGAGACCTCCTGGACATGTCTGGTTGTCAGAGTCAGAGAAGACTTTACACTGAAGAGTCATCGTGTCTCCTGAACGAACTGGGTTTGATTCTATCTGCAGCTGACTCACTGTATAGTTTGATGTCCTCTGAGTGTTTCCTGTGTAATAAAACATTTTTTTTTTCAAAACACGTTTTAAAACAATTTCAAACTTTGTAAAAGCATGTCAGTTTATTACCTTTTACCAACAAATACGTCCCACTCCATTTAACTCCAATCCTTTCTGTGTTTGCACAGTGATAGATTCCCTCATCATCTTGATCTGCTTTCAAAATGGTCAGGCTGGCAAAATCATCACCTATGTCAAATTTCAAACTAGTAAATTCAGGACCAAAAGTAGGTTCTGTAGATTTGAATACTGTCACTATTAACTTCAGAGTTCCCCCAAAACTCTGCTTGTACCAGTGGACTCCTCTACTGCTGAGCTCTTTGGGTATAGCACATGTTATAGTCGCTGGTTCACCAAGCTGAACAGTTTTCACTGGAACTACAGTATCTGAATTAAGAGAAAGCAGAAAAATAAAATCTTGTTTGATATATGTTTAACTTGCACTACATGCAAGGTACATGTAGTGCAAGTTAACTTATAAGTGCAAAACTATTTTTACAGCAATTTATATGCATCTGTTTGACAAGTAAATTCTTAAGAACATTTTTAGACAAATTTAAAAAAGCACTTACATCCTTGGTGAATTAAAAACAATGTAATCCATAAGATGATCATCTTGACAGTGCTTCTGTTGGAGACCACACTGGTATTTCAGTGAGTGGAGGAGGCAAGATGGTTGTTTTAGGTCAGACGGTATCTGATTGGTTAACACACAATAGATTCAAAAGTACATTTCCTGTCGCAATTGCCTCATCCTGGGCTTTGCAAAACCTATCACCTCTCTTTCATCTTCTGTTGCAACTGTCCATTTTCCAAACAATAACACTGTATAGTAATGTATAATGTATAATGTGTATGTGTTAGTCCCCATAGGGAAAT
>NW_005187638.1:278728-281144 GCF_000239375.1 Pundamilia nyererei | reverse complement strand
CTGTGACATATCTTCTCTGTCCAAAATGTGAACAATGGCATCGTCGAAAGAGTGACCTTTGTCCTTTAGATGCAGAGCATTGTCCTGTTGAGGTGGCTCTTGTCTCCCATCTCTAATCCAGTGTTTGAGATCCCTTGCAGGAAGGAGGAAAAATAAAGCAAATTTTGTGGTCATTGAGTGAAATCCAATTCAGTTGTGCAGTTAGAAGACAGAAGGTGGCATTGCAGATAAAATAGCTATTATTACCTTGGAATTCCACAGTTAAACAGAAATTACTAAGAGACCACTATGACTGACTCAACCGTCAAATTCCTGCAGAGAGTAAGGTGAGTTCTGAAGATTCAGCTGAATGGGATGAACAAAATCCAGCCAATCAATACCTAAGTCCTGCCAGTCATCAAAAACCTTGTTGAGACAATAAGCTGACGAAAAAAGAAATATAAGCAACTGATCTCAAGACAAGGAAGCTCCTTAACATGCATGGAGGGTTTCACCCCTAATCCAGCACCCTAACACTGAGGATTAATGACTGTCAGAAAGAAACACTATCTGAGATGATACAAGAAAGATCCATGACTACATAAGAAAGTTGGTCACAACTGATCGTGTGCTAAGTGATACCTCAGGCTTCAGAAACCAACAAAAGAAGAGGCACATGAAAAAGGAACCGTTGTGGAAAGACAGAATCCTGCAAGACAGCCAGCAAGTGGAAAAAAATAGATGACAAAGAAGATCGTACCAATGGCTGGACAAAGAAACTAATCTCTTCATACAAATCACGGCAGCACAGGAACAAGTTCTAGGCAAAAGATCTAAGTACTTTAAGCACAAGATCAAGATCATTAGAGACCCGGGTTTACCAGATGCAGGCTGTTCCCATGAGATAATCCAGCACATAACAACAGGGTGCAAGATGCTTGCAGGCAGGCTATAGATGGAACACCATAACCAAGGGGCCAGCATAGTATAGAGGACCATTTGTGCAGAGCATGGCCTAGAAAATGAGATACACCCCAAAGGCGTTCAGAATGACCAAGCTGTGGGACTTCCAGAAACAGACAAACTTGTGAAAGCTAACCAGTGGGACATAATAGTGGAAGCAAGCAGAGAAAAGGGCTATAGTGATCTATGTAGCAATATCAAATGATGGCAACAGGAAAGGACCACATGAACCTCAGGAAAGAGCTTCAAGAATAGTTAGAGAAATGTGGAAGTGAAGGCAACAGTGGTCTCCGTGTTAACTGGACCCCTCGATGCAGTGATGCTCAAACTGAGAGAGTGGCTCCAGTAGATTCCAGAAACAACATCTGAGTTCTTTTTCCAGATGAGCACAATCCTGCAAACAGCTAAGATTCTGCATAGGGGCCTAAAGCTCCTAGGGTGAAGCTTGAAGGACAAAGATCATCCAGAGGGTGAGGGATTAACTTTCTACTACCATAATCATTATGAAAGAATAAAATACTATCAATTTGGTTATTTTAATCTCACACAGAAAAAGCAAAACAAGAACATACAAAGATAATAATATGTTAAGACCAGTGAACACTGAAGAGTCACTGAGTCTCAAAGAGTGACAATCTTCTCCTGAACAGCAGCATAGTTTAATGTCCTGGTTTTTTCCAGTGTTGTAGAAAACGATTAACAAATGGTGCATCTTGTATTGACTCAGAACATTTTGCTGAAATCAGCTTTTTGTAAACATTTGAAAAAAAAAGAAAAAAAAGAAAGACAAAATCTACAGATCACAGATGTTTCTATCTGTACATCACCCATTAAGAGCGGCGCATATGTGTTTCCACAGCTTTTCATTGAACTGTATAACCAGAATGTCAGTGATGCAATGATTCACAATCCATCACAATTCCCAATTTGTTATAATGTGTGAAGTACAGAAAAAAAAAAGGTGATACATTACCTTGTCACTGCTTGCCCAAATTGCACAAAATACGGGCATGTCTATGCAGGATTATTATAGCTACATTATCATTAGAAACAATAGCCATGGAAAGAATAAAAATATGTTAACGCATCAGCATTTCACTTTACTGTCTTGATGCATGTTCAATCATTCAGGTAAGAAAATCCCAGGAAGTTTATTTTGTTCATCTGGATGTAGCGTTTGCAGTGATAGAAACACTTTGTCACACATCCAAGTGACTTTTTCAGACTCAGCTGAATGCAGAATTTTAACCAGTCTTAAAAACATTACCTTTGTATAATGACTGGAGCTAGCACCACTGAATGAACAATGGGCCGTGAGGTCAGGTTCATGATCGTTACAGTTTTTCTTGATTGCTTTGACCTGGATAAAGAAACTGGGATCATCATCACTATCTCAGCAGAGCAGAAGACACCTCTTGCAAATTTGTTAACCTTTTCTCAATTGATTGACACAATTCTCCACAACCGAGATCAG
>NW_005187638.1:274307-277935 GCF_000239375.1 Pundamilia nyererei | reverse complement strand
TAAGCCATAAGACAGAACTCAAAGAAACCAAAAACTAGACAGTATAAATAATATAATAAACTCAAAAACCCTGGGTCAACGACCCAGGCATCCTAACACAAAGAGTACAACCTGTTCTAAACAGAAACACTTTTGCATCCATTAGAGAACAGGTAATGTTGCTGTACAGTATATACAGAAATATCTTCAGTGATATACTTTATGTAATTGTTTTCCAAATTCCAAATTCACATTAAAAGTACTCTTTATAGAATAGAGGTGGTAGAGGGGAATTTTCAGTGCTGAACAGGAGGCAGCCATTGTGAAAATGGTTGTGGCAAACAATACCAAACGACTGCGTAAAGTCAGGGCAGCAGTGATCGCAGTTCAGGGCATATTAAGGAACATCAACAACGTGAGCCTGACCACCACTGACCACATCCTAAGACACAACCTTATGGCCACGAAGCAGCTCTACAGAGTTCAATTTCAAAGGAACTGTGGTGTTTTGAAGAAGGCCAGATGCCAATAGGTGGAGGTAAGGAAACTCCACTATACTGTAATAATGCCTTGTCACATTATGCAGTTAAAGTCAACTGGAGCCCCCTTCATTGTAATTTTGCTTGAAGCTGCGGGGGCACATCATGTCTTCATTTATGTTCAGTCTCTGCAAAGTGAGGAAACATGGAAGGGACCTCATTGGGTACAGGGCTACTTTCACAGTTCCAGGACAGAGGGGTGCCAATCTAACCATGTGTGCTGCCATCTCCAATGAGGTTGTCCGATGCCATATCCCCACTATTGGCCCATAAAACACATAACGCCTCATGACATTCCCGAATGCACTTCATGAGAGGCCAATCACACCTGAGGAGAGAAAGCTGTTGAGGCTCTTTGTCATTATCTGGGATAATGGGGCTTTCCACCACTCTCACCTTGTAAAAGAGTGGTTTGCAGTGCACCCTTGTTTGATGATGCAGCTCCTCCCAGCATATTCCCCATTTTTGAATCCTATAGAGGAGTTCTTCAGTGCTTGGAGGTGGAAGTTTTATGATCACCATCCCTATGAGCAGATGCCCTTGCTTGACTGCCACTGCAGAGGTGCAGAGGAATGTCAGGGTTGTATACGGCATGCAAGAAGATTTTTACCTCAGTGTAGTATCAATAGTAGTTATTTCTTATACTGTAATAGTTTGTTGTTGTTGTTGTTGTTGTTTTTACAGTATTTACAGTATTTAAGTTTTCAGCAACAGGTTGAAAAAGTCATGGAATCAATAAAACTTAATCAAAGCAAGATGTCCACTACCTAGCACCATGCTACTTACCTTGCAAGTGGTGGACATCTTCTTAAGCTCCTTATGTAGGATGTGGTTGCATCTAATTAGCATGTTTTATTTATTTATAAATATTTATATTTCAAAAAATCGTATCAATCATATCAACTGGTATGTCATGAAATTCTTTTTTTAAAGTTCGGCATAGAATTTATTCTCAGTTAAAATTCATTCTCAATTAAGTCAATTAGCATTGAGAAGTTGATTTATTTGTTTATTTTTCTTAAACTGAGATGTCAGTTCTGTGTGCTTAGAGTGATTTTACTACATTCTGATACAAAAAGCAGATTAAAAAGTATATAAACAAACACAGACCAGAACACTTTCTGTAATGGTCTAATTAGGATAAATGTTAGTCTGACGATGCAATTGTTGTCTCAAAACAGTGGTACTAAACTGCTTCAGCTCTTCAGTTTCAGCTAACGCTAGTGATCTTTGTTTTGCACGAAACAAAGGAAGACGAAAGGTCTCTTGAGAAGCTTTTTATCTACCTTTGCAATGTCTTCCTTATATTTCTTTGCAGAGCATTGTTTGCACACTGAGGCAAACACAAAGTCACAGTCATCACTAACAAACAACTGTGGATGGAAACTTAAGCATTTCTGTGGTTGGACCTTCAAAGAAAGATGTGAGGGGCTTTTCTTTCTGTCTCATTCTCTAATGTCATCTAAAGAAGGTGGTCTTGCACCACTATTCTAAAACATTTTGAAAAGTGAGATGACAATATGTAATCGTCATGAGTATAACAAAAAAAGCTTACAAAGGCAATTAAAGAGTTAAACAGGGAAGGGTAGAGATCCACCTTCTCAGTCATATGTGACCATTGTTATCACACTTTTTTGTGATTCCTTTTTTTCATAGTAGCCGGTATAAGAGGGGAGGTGCAAATCAATTGTTCCTCCTGGCCTCTGTGGCAACGGCACAACTTTTAAAATGTTTGCCAAATTATTGTTTACAGGTTTGAAGCCCTGATGTGGTTTGTTTCCAACATGCCTGGCTTAGAACAGCGACGGACAGGCAGCTTGTCCAGATTATTATATAATTCATCTAAAAGTAGCTTGCTTAAGTCTGACTCTTCTCTCACTTCCTATCCAGTTCAAGTTAACAGTTAGTTCTGTTGTGAGTAAACAGCTTCAGTGGTTGGTCAAAGGATGGAGACATGGCCCACCACAACCTTTGTCTGTCAGTGTTGCTGTTGCATGTGGCTTTGCTCATTGTTCTCTTGAGAGAAATGCGGAGGGCCTTTAGAAAGTGCTGTGCGACCAGCAAGAACCTTTATTCATCCGAATGTATATCTTTAAACCCTTTTGTAAAATCAAGAGATCGGCTGTTTTAGTGTAATAAAAACCCATTTGTCCATCTAAGGTCGTGGCGGACACATGTACAATTGTAATATATACAGTTCTTTAACAGAACTGCAGTCTGTCATTAAGTTCCTGTCTTTATCATCTAGCACTTTACCTTTGCTTGATACCATATCCAAATGATAGCAGAATTAGGACATGGTATGCAGCCAAAGATAAAGAGGCTAGTTTTGAAGATGTATTAAGATGTGAAATCAGAAGACTGGATTGAGCTTAACTGTCACTGTGAAAAGTACCCCACACCAGTCTGCATATAAGTAACCTAAGCAGGAAGAGACACACAAAACCAGCATACAGAGTTGGGGAGGTGGTTGAAATAACACCCTTCATTCTCTATAGTCACCTCAGAGGACTGTTTCATGGTGTCACAAACAAATACAATGACTTGAAAAAGCTGAGAAGTTTCTTGCTTCTTAGGTCTGTTCTGAGGAAACCGCTTCAGAGGTTGGTCAGAGGCCTTCCACACCCTTCATTTGTGAGTGTGGCAGTTGAATGTATCTTTGAATCACTGAAATGTTAGATGAAAACACTTTCACATCAGACGTTCAGACTATAAGCACGGATTGTATTTCTAACATGATTCGGTTAAACATGAGAAAGCTGTCATACACTTTGGCAACCTAATACTTGTACAGTTAGAATACAGTGATGTATATTATTGGCAGTTGACACATATAAATGAGAATGAGTTTGGCGAAGTGAGGTGAGTTGCCGCCTTTAGACACATATAAAGCTCTGTTTCTACTGTGCCTACAAGCCTTCCCTAAAACCCACAGGTGGTGTAGCTCTCAAAATATCTCTTTTCGGTATCATTTGAAATGAAAAAGGTTCCTAAATATTTATAATCTTTAAAGTTAGGTCATTACTATTTTAATTGATCAACCTAATTTTCTAAACTCTGGTAAACTGGAACATTTTAGTTTATGACATAAAATAGCTTGCATCATAAGA
>NW_005187638.1:271040-272954 GCF_000239375.1 Pundamilia nyererei | reverse complement strand
GCGCGATATGGCAGCCACAAAAAGAAAGAAAGGAAGAGCGTACACAGTGTGTACTCTGTTCTCCAAGCAGATAATTACACCTAATGCCCTTTCTAATGTGTGAGCAGTCCTTGAGTACCAGACATAGTATATTTATAAGTTATTAGCATTTAATAATAGCTGCAGCCTCACAGAAATAGAAAATCATTTTGTTTTGTTTTCTTGTGAGAGAGCGCTAGCCTTTCAGTTTGGTAATTAATCACCCCAACTTACTTGGTACAAGTTTAACATTTATGCATGTCATTAATATTTATATTTTGTGTTTGTATTGTATTTGTAAATGTGTATTTTTGTATTACTTTCTCATATAGGAAAACTGATTGTAGGCTACTTCAGTGTGTCTGTATGTGAGTTACATTTTTGTTGAACTTCTATTGAGTTTTATGTTTCTGGATTGATTTGATTTCTAGCTTTCCACAGTGTTTCACTGACTTCTCCTCCTGTTTTGACTCTGTGTTAATGTCTTGGTACTACTGTATCCCCAAGTCTGTTAATGTCTGTTTTCTCTAAAGGTGGGTTTTGCTTTTTGCTGTGTGATTGTCCCATTATTTTCACCTGCAATTCTTCTTACCTGTATCCTGGCCCTTTTTGATAATAACATGGTGATAGCAGAGCTCAGTAACAAAGGTTAATAATTATTGTCTTTACAACATTAATGAATCCAAGTGTTGTACAGGGCCAAAAACAAGAGCAATAATCACTAAATAGCAAATGCATTTAGAAATATAGTAATATTTTAATATAGTAACAATTTAGTTAAAAGAAGAGTAATACAACAACATTATAGCTTTATTTTTTCACATTTCAAGCTTTTTCAGTTGCTTATAATTAGCATCGTATAATGTTTTGATATGCTGAACTGAAAAGTCTTTAGGTAAGATGTGAAAAATATAGTGAAATCTCATGTTCCTGGGGAGTTTGAGGCGTAAGCAAGAAGTCTATTTTAAACTGTTCCAATGACGTTGGTTTACAGTTTCTTAGATTTATTTAATAAATGTAAGCAATCTTCTGCTCCTGAGAGCAGTCAGGAGCCAGGTCAAATGACAATATGAGAGCCGCTTATTCTGTTCCTCAGTTCAAAGTAAGGCTGCATTGGTGCCACCCTATAAATGACAATAGTGACAAATATAGTGCTGAACTGGTGGGGCAGACAGTTTGGTCTCTTGACTCAAGAGCAGTGGTTGATACCCCAGGGAAGTCTCAAACTGGGTACAACCCAGTGGCAAAGGAGGTCAGGGAATTACGGGCATGCTCAACCCTGGCCAGGTGCAAGCTCCAGGTGCACAGATAAGTCTAGCTTCTGGTTCACCGTCTCCTCTCGGTCTGCCCTTTAGTCTACCTGTGGAAACCAGAAGTGAAGACCATCATTCCACCTCTCTTCTCAGGTGGAGAGCTGGCCTAGATTTTCCTTACTATCCCACCTTTGGGTGGAGTTCATGTTTTCTTAAGCTTCTTGACTTTTAGACATCACACATATTCAGCATTCACTCATCAGCTTGCAATATTTAAAGACTGGCTCATGCTTCCACTTTATGGCAGATTGTTGCATTCTCTAGTGATCGGTGGGTCCTCTGATGTTTTCTTCTTGTATCCATTTATTTTAAAATATTTTGAAATACATCTTGAATACCGTTGCTGGTCTTTCTGATTCAAAACATTTCAGTGGACTTTTGTCCATAGAAACTAAATGTCAAGCTGAAATCGGGTCCTTTGTACACCATGTAAGTGGATTTGTTTTCTAGTAGAAAAATCATGATGTTCTTTGTACTGTGCTAAGATGTACTGCTATTTATTAATCCTTGTATTATTTGTCTCTTATTGGTCCTCTTATTTGTCTTTCCTCTGAAGCACTGATTCACACTGCATAGGTTCCTT
>NW_005187638.1:268816-270558 GCF_000239375.1 Pundamilia nyererei | reverse complement strand
ACTGTATTTGCACTAGAAGGTGTTCTATTTATTAATTACATTTAAATTACATTTATTAATTGTGTTAATGTTGAGAAATACAATAACCATAAGAATAAGGGCATTATGTTACAACAAAGTCCCAAAAATATAGTAAAGACAATGATGCCAAATGATAAATTACATCCACTGTTGATTATTGCTTTATCCTGTCTATACCAGACAGTGCAATGGTCAAAATCACTTATTTTACGGATGTTGGAATCTTTAATCTTCTCTGATGTTTCCCCTGTTTGAATACATCAGTAATTTCCTGTTACTCTTTGATTGTGGTTACAATACTTTTCTTTCTTTTTTACTTATTCATGGTGATATCATCATGTAAATCATAAAATAGAAACAGAAAAATACAGTTGGGGTAGATTGCATATTCACTATATAATAACAAACAATAATAATCCCCTGATTTCATAGCTTTCTGTTTTTGACATTTTAACTTCAATGGGTGTGTGCCAGTGTAGTATGCACCCTAATTACCTGAGTATCATACATTCCAGGCAAAACTAGGAATGTTGGTATTCAGGACTGATCTTGACATGTATGCAAGTATGTACATTTTCAATTTAAATACATCTAGACATTAATAATAATGCCTATGGAAAGACAAAAACCTATTAGCGCCAAATTAACAGCAAAAAAAGTTTATTTCATTCCAAAGGATGGTAAATAGACCTAATCGAGCCCAAAAGCCTTGACAGCCATGTAGATCTGCCGCTGTTTTGCTGCCTTTGGATCTGTTCTTTTACTTCTTTCAGCTTCCATCATGGTAAAGACAACAGCAGATAAAAGCCATGTGTCCTTATTTAGGGAAAATACAGCCATTAAAATATTAGATATATCAAAACTTTAAAAAATAAACAGAAAAAAATTATGAAAATAATTTTAGCTTTAAGTACTGTACCTGTTGCCCTTTCTGACAACTAAAGTTTTTCTGCAGGACTGCAACTTAATTATGAAACACAGAGGAAACAGTTAATAAAAATGTAAGATTTATATGCTTTTATTACACAAAGAACTACAACCAATTTAAATTACCTTTGGAATGATCACTGTTGTTTATCTTGATTGTGTATATGAGGACAGCAGTAACAATCAGACTTATAACCACGACAGCAAAGATCAAAAAAAGAGCTCTACTGGCTTTCTGTGACCACACACTGCTTTCTGCAGTCACATTAAAATAAAAGATAAAAGGAAAATATGAGATTAGTGTGTAATAAATAAAAGCTAATGGTTACTTGTAAAAGTGCAAGTTCACATATATTTTACATTTGATAGACCAATGATAACGTTACCTCGAGTATCCAGTGTAATTCCATTTCCAAATAATATCTCCCCACATGTGGCCACAGCACAGTAGTAGGTCCCAGCATCAGAGGAGCTGACGTTCTTAGAGAAGTAATAAAGACACCTCTCCTGTGAGTCAGATTTTTTCTCACATTCATTATAGCTATTTGTGTCAGTGTAGATGATGTTTGGATAAATATTATTTAATCCAGTTCTGAACCAGAGAATATTGAGACCTCCTGGACACGTCTTGTTCTCAGAATCAGAGAAGACTGAACACTGGAGCGTCATTGTGTCTCCTGGATGGACTGGATTCGATTCTATCAGCAACTGACTGACTGCATAGTTTGATGTCCTCTGAGTGTTTCCTGTGTAATTACAAAGACATTCTTCAAAACATGCTTAGAAAAAAATGC
>NW_005187638.1:263493-267814 GCF_000239375.1 Pundamilia nyererei | reverse complement strand
AAGATGATTGTTTTAAGTCAGACAGTATCTGATTGGTTAACACACAATAGATTCAAAAGTACATTTCCTGTCACATTTGTCACCTCTCTTTCATCTTTTGTTACAACTGTCCGTTTTTGTAACAATAGCGCTGTTGCCTCTATGGGATTGTTATTCTTGTCCTTAACCCTTAGGCACTCAAACAGGACTAAGCTCAGTCACTACTGCTATTTGTGGCATGAAGTGCAAGGTACACATATACAGACCCTTTCCAAAAAATTTGAATATCATGGAAAAGTTTACTTATTTCCATACTTCTATTCAAAATGTTAAACTTTCATAAATTATAGATTCAGGGCCCACAACTTAAATGATTTCAAGTATTTAGTTGTGTATTTATACATAATCTGGGCTTCCAGCTTATAAAACCCACAAAAACAGGAATTCAAAAAATTAGAATACTGTAGAAAACATCAGCGCAGCGCATGAATGTTTTAAATTGAGTATCACAAACAACTCATTTACTAAACTCAAAGCACCTGCACAGGTTTTCCCAGGTGTCATTAAATTGCTTCACTTTGGTTCAGTTGTCTCAGTTAGGTTCAATATATGGGGAAGACTGCAGACTTGACAACTGTCCAGAGGAGCATCATTGTTACCCTCCATAGGATGGGTAAGCTACAAAAGTTCATAGCTAAAGAGGCTGGCTGTTCACAGAGTGCTGTGTCCAAGCATATCAATGGAAAGTCTAGTGGAAGGGCAAAATGTGGCAGGAGAAGATGCACCAGCAGAAGAGATGACTGTGGCCTTCAGTGGATTATCAAACAGAGAAGATTCAAGAATCTGGCAGAGATCCAGAAAGAGTGGAATGAGGCTGGAGTCACAGCTTCAAAAGCCACCACATTCAGACGGCTCTTGGAGATGGACTACAATTGTATTGTTCCTCAGGTCAAACCACTTCTGAGACTGAGCCAATGTTGGTAGCAACTCAACTGGGCCAAGGAGAAAGACTGGACTGTTGGCCAGTGGTCCAAGGTCCTCTTTCCTGATTAAAGTGTGCCTTTCATTTGGCAATCAAGGTCCAAGGGTTTGGAGGAAGACAGGTGAGGAACAGAAACCAAGCTGGTGGAGGTCCAGTGTGAAATATCCACAGTCAGTCATGATTTGGGGTGCAATGTATAGTGCAGGTGTTGGTAAACTCTGCTTTCTTAAATCAAAGGTAAGCCATACAGACTTGGTGTAGGTTCCCCTGGGTATAGCCTGCGTTATGAAGTCTGGTTAGTAGCATTGTCTTGTTCTAACTGCTTTAGACAATATATCACCCTCTTCCTGTAAACACTTCCCGGGTCTCATTTCAGGGGCTCATAAGTATTTTTGTTACTGAGCAGTGACAAAATTTTCTCATGATAGTCTTTCTGGTTTAGCAAAACTGTGCACCTACCCTTGTCTGCCAGAAGGACAGTGTTGGGGAGTAACGGAATACACGTACCGCCGTTAAGTATTTAAAATACAAAATATGAGTAACTGTATTTCGCTACAGTTACTGTTTAACAGGTGGTGTTCAGAATACAGTTACTTTGTTGAAATATATGGATTACACGGCGGTCTTTTGCTGTTTCATATGTTAAACTGTCCCCTCTTTTTTTTGGTAATTCCACGCCGGTGGAAACCCACAAAACACACATTAAGAGGCTCAAATGCCTGGGTCTCAATAGGTAGAGGGTTACAGGCATCGCCCTGAAGAATGTAGCCTAATGGGCAGTGTAGCCCAGTTGTAAGTCAGCTATTATGACTCGACTGTGCACTGTGTTTGTGTTTTTCTCCAAACAATAAGTTCCGTTGGAGCAGCCTTTCAACGCCTCTCTCTGTCTCTCGCTAGCAAAGTTGACCCAGACAACAAAGTGAAGTTAGTTTTCGGCTACGAGCCCGACACAAACCCGACGTATTAGCCAGAGGTCCCTTTACTACGGTTTGAGCTGCAGACCTGTTTTATATATGCACAGAATAGTTTTCTATACGAGATCGCTGCAAAAAGTGCAGCCTTACCTAATGTCCCCCTACTGTTACTCATTTATATTAAGATTTAAAAATCTAGTTGGTATTGGTGTGGCAAGTATCTTTCAGTAATATTAATAATCACTCAGCAATAGTACATCATGTAGTGGTAAAAAATTCGATAATATATTAAGTAATCCAAAGTATTCAGAATACGTTACTCTCACTGAGTACCGCAACGGAATACGTTACAAAATACATTTTGGGGCATGCAATCTGTAATCTGTAGTGGAATACATTTTAAAAGTAACCTTCCCAACACTGGTCGTCTGGAAGATTTTTTTTGGTTGGAGGCCCTTAATTGAAGAGCTCATTTGCACACTCATACCACAAGCTATACTTAGGGAATCTACGCTAAGTCTGTATGGTTTACCTAACATACAGGGTGTATCTTTAAGACCAACCGTCTGTATGATCAACTCGATCACCTACAACATCTCAAAGTTTCTGGCTTTGATCCTCAACCCGTTGGTAGGCAGCTCTGACCACTACATCCGCAACACCTTGGATTTTGTTGGGAAGGTGAGAGATGTCATTATATAGGCAGATCAAACAATGGTCTTGTACAATGTTACATCTCGTTTCACTTGTGTTCCAGTCACTGAAGCGTTGGAGGTAGTTCATAACCGATTACAGATGACCCTAACCCAGGGGTCGGCAACCTGCGGCTCCGGCGCCTCATGCGGCTCTTTAGTCCTTATAGTGCAGCTCCGCGTGGTTTGGGAAAATAAATTAGAAGCATTTAGCTGAAGTTTATTTTATTTATGTTAGTTCTTTTTTAACTTGTAGTTCTAAATTGGAAGATTATTGTGATATTGAAATACAAAAAATAAAATTATATTCTATTATTTTTTCATCGCTCAAAGTAAGCGTCACAGTCGCGGAAGCCGGTATACCTGCCGAAACGCCGTGCATTTATCGAGACTTTCAACCCCAGGTAGGTCAATTATGGATCTTCGGATCCACATTATGTCAGCAGCTGTTCTCCACCGTGAACTATGTTAGAAACAAACACCGCTCACGCCTCACAGATGACAGCTTACAGTCCTGCGTAAAGATGAAAGTGACTTCGTACAGACCCGATCTGCAGACGCTGTGCGCAGAGGTTCAGGAGCATAAGTTCCATTGTAAACACATCACGGCAGACCCGACGATGTTTCCATGAACACGGTTGCTGACGCATACAGCCGGCTGTAGTTTTTCAGCTCACAGCCTGACACATACCAACACAACAGCACAAACGTAAAGGCGGCGAGGCATGATTGCGGGTGCCGCTCAGGTGTGTCCCCCTCCCCTGCAGCGGCGCTGCAGACCACGCCCCGCCACACCCATTAACCAGGTAAAATACATATTTAGGCAGAATTTTGTAAATATCTATTTTTCATTTTTTAGCAGAATAGAGCTTTTTTCCAATTATTTTTTTTTAAAGTCAGGTCAAGTCTCCAAAAGCCCAAAGGCGATATAAGGGTGGCGGCTCACAACAGTTTTTGTTTGCTACATGGATAATTTTAGTTCAGCTGGGTGTCTTTCCTTTTGTTATATTTCTTTAAGAGTTCAAAAAGTGTTAATTGCATAAATAAAATGTAATTTTCTCTGTAGCACTTCAAGGATTTCATAAGCAACACACCGTAGTTGTTCAAACAAGGCATAAAGGTAAAAAACAATATATACAGTGTTATCTTCATATTAGATGTCAAAAAGTATTTGCGGCTCCCAGTGTTTTCTTTTGCGTGGAAACCGGGTCCAAATGGTTCTTTCGATGTTAAAGGTTGCTGACCCCTGCCCTAACCCTAAGTTCCAAAAGCTGCTTGTCTATCACAATCACACTCAGCACTGGCACTCCACAGGGCTGTGTGCTGAGCCTGTTCCTTTACTCCCTTTTTACCCATGACTGCAGACCTAGGTATGGATCCAACTCCATCATCAAGTTTGCAGATGACACCACGGTGATTGGTCTCATCAGTGACAATGCTGAGTCTGGCTACAGGGAAGAAGTAATGCAACTAGCTATGTGGTGTGCTGACAATAACCTGCTTCTGAATACCAGCAAAATCAAAGAGATCATTGTGGACTTGAGGAGAGAGAAGAGAGACACCCATCCCATGCCCCCATCTACATAAATGGCACAGCTGTTGAAACGGGTCTCCAGCTTCAAGTTCTTGGGGACGCACATCTCTGAGAATCTGTCCTGGTCAACTAACACCTCCAGCCTGGTCGAGAAGGCACATCAGTGCCTGTTTTTTCTTGAGAGCACTGAAGAAGAACCACCTGTCTACTGACATACTGG
>NW_005187638.1:261538-263053 GCF_000239375.1 Pundamilia nyererei | reverse complement strand
CAATCCATTATTATTATGCATCATTCTCAGGGACTCCTCTCATTCTGCCAATAAAGTCTTTCAGCCCCTCCCCTCCAGAAGACGCTACAGGACCCTACAGACTAAAACCAGCAGGTTTAGGAACAGTTTCTTCCCCACAGCCGTCACCCCACTGAACTCAGTCCCCCACTGAATCTTTCCATCCACACTCACTTTCCATCTACAATCCTCTATCCCTCCTAATGACCATGATCATCACTGTCATTTATACTCAACATTCACTATATGCTCAAATTGGTTACTGCTATAGCCTTGGGGCACTGACATAGCATAGTCTCTGTTTTAGTGCGTACACTGTTCACTGTTATAGTCTGTTCAGAGCACTATGCTTCCACTGCTGTAGATAGGACTCTGTAGATCTGTTTACCACCCACCAGTATATCTGTATATATGTAGCACATCTGTATATTTGTTAATAGTACATCTGTATATCTGCTCGTCTGTATAACAATATAGAACATCTGTATGCTATACAGATCATCTGTATATCTGTATATATGTATACACTGTACATGTGTATATTTGTCTGTAGTTCATAACTGAGCATACATCAAGACATAATATTGTGAAGATATACTGTATATCTTTTTTTTTTTTTTTGTTAAATTGAAAACGGATCCCTGCTGTGTGCTTACACTGCAGACCATTAGGGTTAATTGATAGGATTAACAACCTGCTAGCTGCAAATAATCATGTGTAGTTCTGAAGGCAGTCTGTGAACGAACCTCAGATAGCGCCAGCTAACAATGTTAGCTCGGTGACGAGTAGCCTTTAGTAATAGTAATACATCACACAGCAATAGTACATTCATGTAGTTGTTAAAAGCACGACAATATATTAAGTAATCCAAAGTATTCAGAATATGTTAGAGTAACTTAACAGAATACGTTGCAAACTACATTTTGGAGCATGTATTCTATAATCTGTAGTGGAATACATTTTAAAAATAACCTTCCCAACACTGCACATTGCTGTGTTTTCTTTGTCATAAGCTGGTAGAAGAGGATAGGTGCAAATTAATTATTCTATATGGCAAAAAGCAGGACTTTTAAAATGTTTGTCAAATTACTGATTACAGGTTTGAAGCCTTGGTAAAGTATGACTACCATGCCTGGGTTAGAATAGTAATGGAGAGGCCACTTGTCCAAATTAATGATGAAGTAATTAATTAATTAATAATATACATTTGATATTTAAAAGCACAAAAATGAATAAATATTTGTCCTTTAAATGACAAAAAGGTAAAACTAAATCAATGGAGTTTATTTAGCTAAAAGTGTTGTGACTCTTTTCTCACTTCCTTTCCACTTCAAGTTAACAGTGAGTTCTGTTGTAAGTAAACAGCTTCAGTGATTGGTCAAAGGGTGGAGAAATGGCCCACCACAACCTTTGTCTATCAGTGTCATGATTCGTTGTGTGGCAGGCAGGAGAAGGACCCAAGATGCAGACTCACAGACACGGGGATAAACTTAAAGA
>NW_005187638.1:249439-251632 GCF_000239375.1 Pundamilia nyererei | reverse complement strand
TCTTGACAAAATAACTTTATCTGATGCATTTAAAGATTCACGTTTCACATTGAACAAAGAAATATTTACTATCAGAAATGTCAGCAAAGAGGATGAAGCAACATATTTCTGTCAAACGCGGACCACATATACACAGATGTTAAGCAGTGGCACATTCTTGGCTGTGAAAGGTAAGACGCTACCATTGGCACTAAAACTGTTATGTTCAGTTCACTCGCACAAAGAAAAAAATCTATTATTAATTGTTTAGGTTACAAATCTGACTTAATTTACAGATTACAACCAGCAGGAATCAATCTACATGAAACAAGTTCCAAAGAAAGAGTCTGTTCTGATCGGAGACTCGTTGGCTCTCCAGTGTTCACTTCTCTCCACGAGCAAAGAAAAAGCATTCCAATGTCCAGATGAACACAGAGTGCACTGGTTGAGAGCTGGCTCTGAAAGTTTTACTCCAAGCATCATTTACACTCACATGGACAGCAGGGATGAGGCTCTGAAGAGAAACTGTGTCTACAGTCTATCAAAAACGATACAGGACTACTCTGATGCTGGGACTTATTACTGTGCTGTGGTCACATGTGGAAAGATCCTGTTTGGTGAAGGAACTAAAGTAGAGATAAGTATGTATTAACATTTGTATTTAAATCCATCTCGCATTGAACCATTTAGCCTGGCTAATGGGAAGAGCTGAAGTGAAAACAACAATGTTTTATTAAGATATTTTCTGTCTTAATCATGTTTTATGCAAACCACTGAACATAAATGACACTATGCAAAATAAATAGACTTGTTTTCCTTATATAATGATTCATTTATAATTGCGATAATTAAAATCTGACAACTTTTCATTGGCTAAAATCAATGAACTTTGACTTTTGTAGCTATTGACTACTTATAATTTATGTGTTTTAATTAATCCTATTGATCCTAAATGTACATAATGCTTTATTTTATTGTTTTTCCAGAGTCAGTATCAGGATTTGGGCTGTTTGTTCTTGTGCTTGGAGTATTCTTGACCAGCAGCATGATTTTGATCCCCATTCTTGTTTTCTACAGCAATCAAAGGAATGTTTGTCAACGCTGCACAGGTTGGAAATGTTAACAAATACTGATAAATTAGTGCTTTTTTGAATTTTTTTTGAATGATT
Source organism: Pundamilia nyererei (assembly GCF_000239375.1). Classification (NCBI taxonomy): domain Eukaryota; kingdom Metazoa; phylum Chordata; class Actinopteri; order Cichliformes; family Cichlidae; genus Pundamilia; species Pundamilia nyererei. The sequence continues at coordinate 250,484 of NW_005187638.1, read as the reverse complement.
ACCATATGTAGTATGTGTGACAGAGCAGCTACTTCACTGGCTGTGTGCAGCAAACATAGATACTCAGACATGTGCATATACAAAAACAAGCACAACACAGACTTTGCAACTTAATTTCCATTTACATTAGAGTGTTTGGCATCATTGTCATGCTGGAGAAAAATTATATATTCATTGCAAATCAGATTTTTTCCAGATGATATTTTATGGTTTATTCTTAATTCCTTTTAATTTTGACGAGAGCCTCAATAACACTGCCTTAAGTGTGTCAGGCCTTTTATTTATTAAGGATGTGACTTGCAGATGCTGTCAATCTGCTGTACACATGTTTTAGGCCTGTCACTTCATCTTTTGAAGTTAGTTAAACTAGATTAAGTTAAAACAATCTACAGTTCACTCCCCTTTCTCCTACGTATTTCCATACTCTACAGCTGACATCTGGACCAAACACCTTCATTTGAACATGCTTTACATAAGTTAACCTCTTTTTTGGTTAGCTCTTTAAGTTTTCTTTATATTTTCGGTCATACTGTCACAATTTCAGTACATTAATTGCAGTTATTATATGTACACATACTGAGAATGGATTTCTTTTTTTGAAAGGAAAAATGACTGGCTCCCATCATATTGGCAAGTCAACAGTGGATCAATCAAATTCCGTAAATACGTTTCTGGTAAATATGTGGCACAATAAAGCAATTAACCTTTTATTTTAATAATGTCATATCATGCAGCAATAAATAATAAATAATAAAAATGAAAAGAACATCAACTCTGACCTCCAAAATTTCAGCAACACTAACATATGAATATTTTGCAGAATGACAAAGACACTGCAGCCAGCTGTGCAGAACTGGGTTTCTCCAGAAAAATAAAGATGAGAAGAGCAAACACAGAGTGTGTGTACTCTGTTCTCAAAGCAGATAATCACATGTAACTGTCAGGATTCGCTGTGTGGCAGGCAGGAGGAGGACCCAAACGCAAAACTCACAGACACGGGGATGAACTCAAAATCACAGCTTTAATGCTGGAATGGCAGAACATA
>NW_005187638.1:246704-249419 GCF_000239375.1 Pundamilia nyererei | reverse complement strand
GGGGACGAGGGCTCATGAATACACAGAGGGGCACACAGGGGGTGAGAGTCACAAAGGGAAAGCACTCAGGGAACAACACAACAGGGCAACTCAGGAAACAGCCTAAACAGGGAACTGAATACAGAGACACATGAGAACTAAGAATACTGGGCCAACATGGCCCAGGATCATGACAGTAACACGCTCAGGGCCGATGCAGCGACACACTCATTTCAAAGTTATCAGCATTTATTTCCTTGCTGCTTCGTTTTTTCTTAGCAACATACTTTCTTGTGGGAAACTCAGTTTGTTAAGAAATCACCGCAGCTTGCTTGTCACTATTTTTGCTATCACCATATCTCCGTTATCATAGTTATTGATTTTATTTTGCTGCCATAAAAAATATATGTTTTGTATTAGTTTCTTACATAGAACAGCTTCTGTAGGCTACTTCAGTTTGTCTGTGAAATCAGTTTTTGCTTATCGTGGTCCAAGAGTTTTCGAGTATAATTTTCAAATATATCATAGGAGTTTATGTTTTGATTTAACTTTTAGATTCCTTTTTTGAATTCTTTATAATTCCAACAGTGGCTTTGATTTCTTGTAATATTGTTGAATTGTTTTTTTCTAACTTCAAATATTACGTTTTTGTTTTGCAATTATGTTTTTTGGTTCAGATTTTCATTGTTATTCTATGGATTTTAAATTTGGGGGATATATTTGGGGAAGCTTTTATGTTTCTTTTTTTATTTGATTTATTATAATTTTCAACAGTGGATTAATTTCTCTTCCTGTCTTGTTTTTATGCCAATGTCTTGGTTCTTCTGTATCAACTAGTCTGACCTGATTAAACTGATAATCACCATCTTATAATATTCGTCTTATATTATTTCCCCTTAAGCTTGAATCATACTTGGTTAGTTCGAAGTAATAAGGATGTCTAAAGTTTCTGTATAGCAACAATATTTTCTGGCACAACTTCACCTACTTTTAAGGTGCATGGAGAAGAAAAGGAACTGATGAGAAGACTCCAGTGGAAACACGTTGGTCACTTAATAACGCTTTTCCTTTATACTTTAAGTGTCTCTAAAGTTTCTGTATATGCAGCTCTGACTGAGTGAATTTAATCATAGGTTGTAGTATCTAAAATTTAAATATTTTTAACAGCTGAAGAACAACTTGAAATGACAGAATGTGAATCATCTGTTAAACTTAAAAGAAGTACTGTGCATTGATCAAAAACAGTAGTTTTGCTAATACAGTGTTGGGTAGCGGAATACATGTACTGGCATTACCTGTATAAAATACAAAATATGAGTAACTGTATTCTGTTACAGTTACTGCTTAAATAGTTAATAATTAGAATACAGTCACTTTGTTAAAATAAATGGATTACACTGCGGTCTTTTCCTGTTTCATATGTTAGGCTATCCCATCTCTATCCCCTCTCTGATTTTGGTAATTCCACGCTTTGCTGGAAACCCAAACAAAGCACGCAATAAGGCTACGTTCACACTGCAGGCGAAAGCGCATCAAATCCGACTTTTTTGACCCTGTGCGACCCATATCCAATCATGGTGTGACAGTGTGAACGGCACAAATCCCATATTTTCAAATCCGATCTGGTTTCGTATGTGGTGCTGAATCCGATACATATCCGATGTTTTAGAAAGCGACTGCTGTTTGATGGTCATGTCGCATTAAATCTGTCTTTTACGTCACCGACACAAGACGGACGCCAATTCTCAGCTCCGGAGAAGACACCGTGAACGCTTCCTGGCCATCCAGTGTAGATGTCAGTGAAACTGTTGGGAAGACAACGTTGGAGAAACGTGAACATTTTATTTGTACTGTATAATCTGCAGATTCTGACAGAAATCTGCAGCTATCCTTTGAAGCAGCGCTCCTCTAAAACAGCAATAAGGATCATTGTTAGGTTATTTACATTATTATGTAAATAACAAAATAACTTGAAGCAAAAATTGGGAAACGTAAAGTCCGAAGTCTTTATATTAAGGCCATCAGTCAAACAATATTGTTTGCTCTGGGTCTAAACAGAGCGCGTTGTGTGTGACGTCTTCTTTTGCACATGCGGCCGCTTTGAGCGTTCACACTAGAGCGCGTTTGCTGTCGCATTTTATTTGTAGTGTGAACAAGCAGACAAAAAAAATCGGATTTGATCAAAAAATCGGAATTGAGCATCAAGACCTGCAGTGTGAACGTAGCCTAAGAGGCTCTAATGTTGGTGGTGTCAGTTACACAGTGGACCTGGAGCCAGCACAACAGAGCCAGCAGTGCACGGGCAGGAATGCATTTCTTACTTGGACATTCCGACACCACTTCACATTTAAATAAGAAAGGGATGGGTGAAATCTGACTGTACAATGCAAACGCTGTTTGCCAACAACCAAGCTGCTCTCAGCATCAAAAGACTCCACCTCCAACCTAAAGAAACATCTGGAAGTAAGTTCTTTTTTAAAAACTAACGTTAAACCTTTTTTATGTGTAGTGTTAGTTCACTTGGCTACATATATAAAGTTGAACTGGTTAACCTTAAACACTGCAAGCTGATGAGTGAATGTGGAAAATGTGCAATGACTGAAGCATAAACTAAACCCACATCTGGTCTGCTGAGGAAAAGCCAGTCAACCTCTCCCCCTGAAAAGAGAAATTGGAACTAGAATTCGCCATTTCAGTGTTTTAAAACTGTATGTCAAGAGCAAGGAAGCTGAGACA